>NC_079169.1:14854487-15061987 GCF_947568905.1 Ostrea edulis
TGCTAACGGGATTAGAATAAATGTTTAGAGAGAGAATTTTTTTTCTTGTGAATTCCTCAGGAAGCATGTATCCCGGTACCTTTATTACAGAAAATCAATTTTCGTGACATACTTCTGTAATTCATCAACTCATTTGCCACCGTCTATAAGGTTTAATAGAGTGTGTCCTTTGTAAAATGAAAGAATTGATATTAACACCCTATCCCTCTGACCATAACAAAAGTTACTGAAGCTGTTGACGAGTGTCACTTAAAGGCCCATTAGTAGCCATTACTTCATCATACTCCGATAATGAGCCGCGTTTGATGCGGTGACAATTTGCGATTTTATAACATTCATATAATTATTCTATCATAAAATGTTCTTGGATGTTTGTTGTGGTTAATTTGTTGATTGTGTTATGTATTTTCATCTGTAACATATATAATGTTCACCACACGACATGCTGCGGATGAAAGTTCTTTTTTCAAACAACAACCGAATTGTGTTTTGCTCAGTTAACACACTTTTCTACTCTATTCTCCATATGAACTCTATTCTCCATATGAAGAGATTAAAGCTCTGTTTTCAATGTTCCAGCTAACATATTTCAAAAGTAGAGCTATTTGTTTTCTCGGCTTTGTCACAACGGTGAAGAAAACAGTCGGCAAGTCCATAGCGAACAATTGAAAAAAACAAATCTTAAATTGGCCTTTTTACTGATCAGTGACGGAATAATTCAATAAAAAACATGACAGTCTTCGTCTTATTGCGAGAGCAATGCCTATTGATTGCAGGCGCTGCAACCAGACGTTTGGTTTAGAGATGTCAGAAAATACAGACTGGAAATGCTCTTCAATCTATCAAATTAGGCAATGGAATACGGAAATTTATTAAATAGGAAATAAAGAACAAGTTGAATCAAGCGTTGATTTTACGATAGGGAGAAATTACCGATCAAACAGACCGTGGAATTGACAATTGAGCGTGACTAACGGGATTCGTTATTCCGTCCGTACTCCGTCTGAATTCCGTCTTTTGGAATTGTTAGCGTGGTACATTTGGCTAAGGTGCATTATCTGATCCTTGGTACTGTTTGTATCCAATTAAAAGTATGTAACCAATATAGCTATTAGATTAGTTAATATGTGAATGTATTCTCACCCGAAGCAGAGAAAGACTGACTTTGTATTCACTAATTAGAATATTAATTAAAAATACGTTAGGATTATTTCAAACTTTTCTGAATGCTCAAATTAATTCACAGCAGATATCAACACTTTAAAATGAATATACATACACTGTGCATACATAAGGCGACCTTATACTATGATCCCATACAATTTACTTATAATTCATAATGCACACACACAGGTAACCATAGCTGGAATTTATATTTTAAACATGTACTTACAATGTACATATGTAAATCGGTAACCTAATGCGACTCAATGAAACTCGTCAAACATGTACATATCTCACCAATCTGATCAGTGGCAAATTTCGTGGTTGACAAAATTTTGTTTATTTAGGAGGACATCCATTTGTGGATTGGTCATTACTATGCAGATATCTTATTTGAATTAAATAGTCACCAAATATTTTGTAAAGTCAATGCATGGCACTGTTAATTCGTTTGTGCTGTAAATTCCTCCACACTATGAATTTGTTTGGAGTAAAATCGCATGTCACGAAGTAAACGAAAATTGAATCCCCGTGAAAATAATAATTTCACAATCTTACACTATTATTACTGAACCACACTTTATTGATACTTTGAGAAAAAAGAAATAGTTTTTGAATTTGCCTATTTGAAATTGAACCTCACGACGTCAGTGTGTTTCGAGTCCGCTCACGACCGTGAGTGGACTACGGATTTCTGTCATTATGAGAATGGATGAAATGAGTTGATTATTTTTTCACAGATGCCATAGTGGTGACCAGAGTGTTTGTCACGATTGGACTATTCCTAGCATGCGGAACCCTCTCCCTCAGTCTGCTCTGCCTGTTCATAAGGGAAGTGGCTTTACAGGATTCCGTACACATCGGCACGATTTTAACCAGCGTATCCACAGGTAACGAGATTCTCGTGTGATATATACGTTAACATCCAGCTGTGACGTCATTCTATTGTAATAGAGCTCCAATATTTTTCAGTAATGGAGTTTCAGACAACTACTTAGTAATGTTCTGTTGAGTTAAGGTAGTACTCTACATCGTCATAATGGCTGACTTCCTTTAAAAACATGGATGACAAAATCGATATCAGCAATATTTGACTTTTCCTTTTCCATTTAAATACCTAGCCGACTAGCTCAGTAGGTTAGAATACCGACTGCTGAACTGTAGGTCACAGGTTCGAGTCCTTAAGGAGGTATCCTTCACCAGAAAAAAATTTATATGGATGAAAAGTGGATGATATGTACAACACTATTTTGAAATTGAAAACTTTCAAATTTACTTTATTTAGTCAAAAAATGCAGTTTTAGTTGAAAGTAATCTTGAGAAAAATTTAAAACTCCGGCTGGACTCGAACCCGCGATCTACAGTTCAGCAGTCGACGTGCTAACCTATTGAGCTACAGAGCTATGCATGATTTTTTTTTAAATGAATAGACAAATATTGCTGAAATTTATATTTTCATCCATGTTATAAAAGGAAGTCGGCCATTATAACAATGTAGAGTACCTCCTTAAATTGAACCCAAGACCTTCACATGAAAGGCAGAAGCTCCATTCACTGAGGACGATCACAACTTCGGAAAAATTAAACAATAGATGTTTTATATGACGAAAGTGCATATACTAGTATCATATAGAACTCTGATATTTAAACAATAGATGTTTTATATGACGAAAGTGCATATACTAGTATCATACAGAACTCTGATATTTAAACAATAGATGTTTTATATGACGAAAGTGCATATACTAGTATCATATAGAACTCTGATATTTAAACAATAGATGTTTTATATGACGAAAGTGCATATACTAGTATCATATAGAACTCTGATATTTAAACAATAGATGTTTTATATGACGAAAGTGCATATACTAGTATCATATAGAACTCTGATATTTAAACAATAGATGTTTTATATGACGAAACTGCATATACTAGTATCATATAGAACTCTGATATTTAAACAATAGATGTTTTATATGACGAAAGTGCATATACTAGTATCATATAGAACTCTGATATTTAAACAATAGATGTTTTATATGACGAAACTGCATATACTAGTATCATATAGAACTCTGATATTTAAACAATAGATGTTTTATATGACGAAAGTGCATATACTAGTATCATATAGAACTCTGATATTTAAACAATAGATGTTTTATATGACGAAAGTGCATATACTAGTATCATATAGAACTCTGATATTTAAACAATAGATGTTTTATATGACGAAAGTGCATATACTAGTATCATATAGAACTCTGATATTTAAACAATAGATGTTTTATATGACGAAACTGCATATACTAGTATCATATAGAACTCTGATATTTAAACAATAGATGTTTTATATGACGAAAGTGCATATACTAGTATCATATAGAACTCTGATATTTAAACAATAGATGTTTTATATGACGAAACTGCATATACTAGTATCATATAGAACTCTGATATTTAAACAATAGATGTTTTATATGACGAAAGTGCATATACTAGTATCATATAGAACTCTGATATGTAGTATTTTTATAATTTATTGAAAAAAATTCCTTAAGTGAGATACAATTATAGTTAGATTCAACCTGAGTGTGAATTTTAAGTCGGTCAATGTCCTCATGCCTCTCCATTCTTTAAATTCTTTGGACCTCGGCTCCATTACTTATTGACTTATACATAATGTACACATGTAGATATATGACACATAATGTACACATGTAGATATATGATACATAATGTACACATGTAGATATATGACACATAATGTACACATGTAGATATATGACACATAATGTACACATGTAGATATATGACACATATTGTACACATGTAGATATATGACACATAATGTACACATGTAGATATATGACACATAATGTACACATGTAGATATATGACACATAATGTACACATGTAGATATATGACACATAATGTACACATGTAGGTATATGACACATATTGTACACATGTAAATATATGACACATATTGTACACATGTAGATATATGACACATAATGTACACATGTAGATATATGACACATATTGTACACATGTAGATATATGACACATATTGTACACATGTAGATATATGACACATATTGTTTGCTTTAGTTTTGTTTACTGGTAGACGAAACGTACAGTTAACATTGGCTCACAATTTTGTATTAACCAATTCTAATTTCCAGATACATTGCTGTGATGGATTGAAATACTACAGAATTCATTTGCTAGGGTCGCGAATTCTCATTGTTTACGAGGAGGAAATGGTTTATTGACAGAAAAATAATTTCCCCATCTGTATACATTTCAGTCCCATTATAAATAAATGTCACTTAGGTCGCAATACTTTTTTCGCTAAAGAAGATTGGAACGATTGATTTGATCAGGAAGGTATTGAACACAATTTATTTTAACAGGAAATCCTAGTTATTCATGAGGCTTTGTCATCTGATTCAGAATGAACTGTAAAGTAGGTTAATTCAGTCTTGCCACATCATCCATTCTTTCTGAGGAGGACGTAAATGGAGTTTTTGTGATTTTGATAGATTCTGATTTTTGTTTTCACTGCAGTTACTGCTGATTCACCTCCCATTGTGGAAGTTCTCAAATTCCCCATAAAACACAGCTGATTGAGAGGCAGAAATCCGCTGGAGATAGCCTAGGTTCTGTTCTATTTAACAAAAGAAAATATCTCTGACTGATGTAGGTATTCAAAAATGAAAAATGGAAGCAGATCAGAATATTGTATGGAAGGGTCAATAGTTGCGTATCATTATGTACAGTATCTTTAGATCTTCTGAACACTTCTTGGTTTCCACTAACAATCTAGGTAGCTCACCATAAATCTATACAATTATATGGGAACCACTCATAAATATATACAATTATAGGGGGACCACTCATAAATATATTCAATTATATGGGAACCACTCATAAATATATTTATGGGAACCACTCATGGATATATACAATTATATGGGACTATGTATATTTAGGTAGCTCACCATAAGTGTATATATATATATATATCCAATAATAAAAGTCAAGAAACACAAAACTCGAATAACATTTCACTGTTAGCGCTTTCGGCTTTAATGCCTCTTCAGACAAGGCTCTAAAGGTAACACGTATGTAAAAGAAAAAAGTCAAAATCAGCAAAAGAAAAAGAGATAATCTCTATATACGTTCACTGAAATTTTCGTGATCCATATGGGCGCCGCCATTTATTTTTTTTCATTACCTGCTTCAACAGTTATTCGTGTTTTATTTTGAATGCCAATAATAGAAGACTCTGACGTGCAATTCGTAATTTAAACACTCAGTTTGTTCAAAGTGAATAGTATAATTATCATTGTAACAGGTTTTAGCAAATAATTACATATAAAACCGTAATACGACTAAATAGATGAACGAGTTCATGAGTTTCTTTGAATAAGTATATACGATAAAATTACGGTTACTTTTCTATCATTTTGAATTTATTGGTTAATTTTGCTTAGTTATATAACAGCCTTTTTCATTGCATACGGAATGTATTATTGTTGTTTATAATGTGTTTGCTTTGAAAAAGAGAAAAAAGTCGAGGCTAAATGTGACGTCACAATGCACAGTTTACGTCGCCTTGCGTTTTATTTCCCGCGTTCAGTGAATAGGCGGATCCTGTAAAACTGTTGTCCCCATATAAACCCCTTTAATATTGAGATGTTACTGGGTTTTTAGCGCAAGGAAAATTTCATTAAAAATATATATTTTTAAATGAATCATAATCTACCGTACTTAACGGAATTATGATTACCACTTGGGACTCTCCAATGGCCATTACATGCTTCGCTCGGTCCAACGGTCACACCGTATACATATTATATATATATATATACAATTATATGTGCACTTGATCCCACCTCTGGTGTTTCCAGGGGCCCGTGTTTGCCCAATTCTCTACTTTGTATTGCTTATAGCGAGCGACGAGCTCGCTCCAATGATTACACATATGAGTCACGTGATTTGCTCTTCTTCAGCTGAAAAAAAAGATGAGTATTACCCATAATGCTTCTGCAAAAATGTCGCCGTCACTGCGGTATACTTCATTGACAAACCCGTAATTAAAATAATTAGATTGTTTAGAAAGTACTATAAACGTTTTTAAATTCCAGACAAGCTTTCTCATAGCTTCAAAAATTTTGTTTTTGCTTGGTTTGAGAGAAGAAGAAAAAACATTGCAGCCAATATGACGTCACAATTTGTAACTGTTTACACCAAGCGCGTTATATTTCCCGCGTTAAATGAAGAGGCGGATAAAAGTCGTGTTGCAAGATGTTAATGGGCTTCGCTCGTCTCAACGGTCACACCGTACAACATATTAGCGAGCGAAGCTCGCGTCGCGAAGCGACGCGACGAGCTCGCTCCAATTATTACACATATAAGTCACGTGATTTGCTCTTCTTCAGCTCAAAAAAGATGAGTAATATGTATACGGTGTGACCGTTGGACCGAGCGAAGCATGTAATGGTCATTGGAGTGTCCCAAGTGGTAATCATAATTCCGTTAAGTACAGTAGATTATGATTCATTTAAAAATATATATTTTTAATGAAATTTTCCTTGCGCTAAAAACCCAGTAAGATCTCAATATTCAAGGGGTTTATATGGGGAAAACAGTTTTACAGGATCCGCCTATTCATTGAACGCGAGAAATAAAACGCAAGGCGACGTCAATTGTGCATTGTGACGTCACATTTAGCCTCAAAGCAAACAATTATAAACAACAATAATACATTCCGTATGCAATGAAAAGGGCCGTTATAAAACTAAACAAAATTAACCAATAAATTCAAAATGGTAAAAAAGTAACCGTAATTTTATCGTATATTCTTATTCAAAGAAACTCATGAACTCGTTCATCTATTTAGTCGTATTACGGTGTTATATGTAATTATATGCTAAAACCTGTTATAATGATAATTTTACTATTCATTTTGAACAAATTGGGTGTTTAAATTACGAATTGCACGTCAGAGTCGTCTATTATTGGCATTCAAAATAAAACACGAATAACTGTTGAAGCAGGTAATGAAAAAATAAATGGCGGCGCCCATATGGATCACGAAAATTTAAGTGAACGTATATAGAGATTATCTCTTTTTCTTTTGCTGAATTTGACTTTTTTCTTTACATACGTGTTACCTTTAGAGCCTTGCTTCGCGGACGGGCCTTCGGCCCGTCCGAGCTTCGCTCGGTATTACCCATAATGCTTCTGCAAAAATGTCACCGTCACTGCGGTATACTTCATTGACAAACCCGTAATTAAAATAATTAGATTGTTTAGAAAGTACCATAAACGTTTTTAAATTCCAGACAAGCTTTCTCATAGCTTCAAACATTTTGTTTTTGCTTGGTTTGAGAGAAGAAGAAAAAACATTGCAGCTAATATGACGCGACGAGCTCGCTCCAATATATGATTACAAACTCCCCGTCGAGGCATCATTACGTCACTTACGAATAGACCTCTCCTATGTGACGCAGTACAATATACAGATTTGTATATTGCGAGTCCGCGATTATCACGCAGGCAAATAACACTAAAGAAGTAGTTCGTAGTTAAAAGTTTGAAGATATTGACATTAAGAACATTTATATAAAAGTATGGATTTTATTTTAAACATAAAATGATCAATAGATCATTAAAAAGTAGGGAGACTTCTGTTCAGTAATGAACTTGATGTTTACGTTCTTGTTTTGAAAGTTGTTTACGTTTGACGTTATGTTTTTCGTCATTCTACGGTGACGTCACACAGTATATGCGGTCTAAGAAATCGCTATCCCATAATACCTAACTGGAAGAGTTTGGTTTGTGAGCAAACGAACTCTGGCGGAAGTTTGTATATGATTACACATATGAGTCACGTGATTTGCTCTTCATCAGCTGAAAAAAGATGAGTATCACCCATAATGCTTCTGGAAAAATGTCGCCGTCACTGCGGTATACTTCATTTACAATCCCGTAATTAAAATAATTAGATTGTTTAGAAAGTACCATAAACGTTTTTAAATTCCAAATAATATTTCTCATAGCTTCAAACGTTTTGTGTTTGCTTGGTTTGAAAGAAGAAAATTGCAGCTAATATGACGTCACGAAGTAACTGTTTACATCCACCGCATGATATTTCCCGCGTTAAATAAAGAGGCGGATAAAATGTCTATAAGGCGTATTGCAAGATGTTAATGGGCTTCGCTCGTCTCAACGGTCACACCGTACAACATATTAGGAGTTATGAGATTGATCACTGTTCGTTATCTTCACCTTTCATGTGGCTCAGTTGGTAGGGCGTTCCCTCACCGCCTCTGTGCCTTGGTGCTGTGTCAAACCCAAGTTGTATAAAACAAATACTGACTGCTTCTTTGACCAAAAAACTTGGTATTTAGAAGTGAGAGTCGCGCGTCTTTCGGGTGAGATCTTGAAATCCGGGGTCCCTTGTACCGTATTGTGGCAGGCATTGGCACGTTAAGCAAGTCTAAAGTTTGGGCAGTTCACTTACCGTACAACTAGTGACGTCTCATTTCACCTACCGCACAACTGGTGACGTCTCATTTCACCTACCGCAAAACTGGTGACGTCTTATTTCACCTACCGCAAAACTGGTGACGTCTCATTATCAGTGAAAAAAAGAATTTCAAAGAAAAATGTACAACATATAAATACATTTATGCGGTAATGAACATAAAAATAATGCGTCCTAATTCATCATATTGTTGATGTATGTGTTATCTCTAGACAAATAGACAGCAAATACAAATCCCCAACCAACCTCTGCATTAAAGGGCTGGAGGGAGATTTCTAATCTGAGAGTCTTTTAAATAATGCTAGAAGTAGTCATGTGATCACATTTAATTATGATTGAAACCTGGTAAAAGTCTAAATAATGTTTACCGCTAAGCTGTAAACGTTATACGAATCACACCGTTATAAATTCAAAAATTTCAAAATCCTTCATTGACTAGATTTGACAAATTATGTATATACCCATGATCTATTACCCTGTCATTCTCTACCCAGAGTTCCGTACGCTACTCGCTTGTGTAACGCGCCTTCTGGTGAGAGAATGTTACCCTGTCAGTATATGTAGGTTGTAATAACCGATGTATCTATAATATTTGATTTTCACATTTGTTTTTAAGGTGGGTGTGTCTTGATCGGAATCGTGGTGTACGGAACATCTGCCAACGATCACGAATCAACTTTACTGGAGAGTCACAACCTTCACTGGTCTTATTTCATGTGTATTGTGACGTTTCTTATGTATTTTGTCAACGGTTTGCTAATGTTTCTCAACGTGTTACGAATAAAGGCGTCTTGAGAAAGCAATTTGGCATTCATAAGCAAGAACTGTTGCTCTATTGATTTTGTAAAGCCTCTTCATAGCTTGTTGATTGTAGATTTTATGTACATGTAAAACACATGGGAATCCATGCAAAATGTTGTATGTTATGAATATTAACGATACTCTATACAGTCTTATGTTCGCTGCAGTCGAATTTTGGCTGTTTACACTGAATATAAAATCGTGAATTTAAAAATTGGGGATACGGATTTAGATTATTATTATTTTTTAAAAACTGTGTAGAGGACTAAGTATGATCAGACCTGTATTTGCCTCAAATTCAACATTCGCATTTTGATTCAAAATTAAGAGTATTTTATGAAAGAATATCGATGTAACTCGGGTTTATTCCCAATGGATCAAAATAACGTACAACCGTAATTATAACATTACAATCACAATATTTTGCCACTAGTTTTGATCTGCTATTTTTCACGCAGTTTTTCTTTTAGAAAACACTGACCACTGGTTTGGACCGACTTTACATGCACACCTTATATTTATCTTTCCTGTACACATATATCAAGCTGCGATGTATATTTTCTGTTAGAAATCGTTGATAGAAATAAGGATTTTAAAATTGAGAAATTGCGGTGCTTTTGATGTACATTTATAATGTGCTCTAAAATGACGGTAAATGTCAGATCAAATTAAGTGAAAATATATCGGACAGGATCTCCTTTGTTAGAGAAAGTATTTAGTCTTCCTTCACAGTTTTCATGTTTTGTGTTTACGGGGGCCCCAGAAAGGCTGTTAATATAATGCTTGATTTATTTAAAGATGATTGTAAACAGCCCTAGGGCTAGGACTAAGCTCTCCTCAAAAGTCTGTCATCATACACAATCCTTTGTATTCAGTACTACTCGCTATCAGTATTACCACACTAGTATTAACTCTGATTAAAGATATGTTAAAGTTGTTAATTCTTACAACGTAATTATAAACTTGGCGACTGCAGATGGAAATATTTATACCACAAGTTTAGCATTGCATGTTACATATAATTATCATCGAATACCCACAGTTGATTATACTTCCTTCCTCTCTCCATCACCGAGAGTCCATTTATATAAAGTCGCTCCTCTTCATGAATAATTAATGAGGCAATTTTATTGGTCGCTCAGGAAAACCAAAGCGATTATATCCAATCAGTAAGCCCCTAACTGTGGCTTTTTTGACACAAAATTGCTGTGATCATGTGGTTAAGACCGGTCGCGGTAGCTCTGTGGTAGAGCGTTCGCTTCGTAAACGGGAGATCCCGCCACGGTGGTCTAGAGGTAGACCGTTCGCCCCGCATGCGGAAGGTTGGGGTTCGAATTCCGGCCGCGACAAACCTAAGTCGTTAAAACAGATAGTGACAGTTCCATTGCCAAACACTCGGCATCAGGTGTGAATGTCACGGGTCCTTGGAGATGACCTTAAAATCGGATGCCCGGTGTCACAGTAGGTGTGGCACGATAAAGAACCCTCACTGATCAATGGCCGTAAGCGCCAAGCATAGGCCTAAATTTGAAGCCCTTCACTGGTCTTGGTGACGTCTCCATATGAATGAAATATTCTCGAGAGGGGTGTTAAACAAGATACGATCAATCGTAAGCGGGAGGTCGTGAGTTCGAGCCCCGATCGTGCCATGGCCGCGTCAAACTTAAAAGATGTAAACATAGGTAGTGATTGCTCCTTCGCCAAACGCTCGGCAATCACGAGTCTTTCGGATGTGACCTCATAAACGGAGGCCCCGTGTCGTGACAGGCGTTGGCACGATAAAGAACCCTCACTGCTACGGACCTGAGCGCTTAGAATAGGTCTAAATTTACCCCCGGATGTGTGACATGGACGCAGTTTGAGCCGAGGTGTAACTGTCTAAGTGTTGCATGATTGACCAAAATCAAGAGTGGAATTATTTGGTATTGAAAAAAAATATATATATTATCATTATTACGAATGTGAATTAATATTGGGGTTAAGAAATTATAGAACAAAATTGAGCAATTATTGGGAAAATTACCGTGGTATGAGTATGTTTGATCGCTGGATGTTGTAAAAAAAAAAATAATAATAATAATACAAATATGGCCTATAAAAGCAGATGGACCCTATATATTCTATGTGGTTTTTATATTTATTAGTGCTTGTTGGCGAGGATTCGTTTAAAATCATTACACTGTAGTTTATTAGCAAGAGGACCAAAGGTTTGGTATTGAGGTCTATGGGAAATTAATTGGTTCTTTTCCCCGAACTTCCCTTAAACACAAAAGAGTTTGGTTCTTATAATGATTAATTTGATTGGACAGTATCTTTAAATAATTATTCATTAGAATGAGGGAATTGATATGAATGGACATCGGGGTGATGAAGAGAGGAAGCTTAATCAAACGTAGATATCCGGCGATGGAATTCATTACTGCATAGTATTCACTGGCTCATACAGAACGACTTACGATCTTCTTATCACACAGCACAGGGTTATCTCAAATCATATATATACATGTATTTATTTACATGTACCAACGAATTAATAATTAATACGATATCATGGTTTTCACAAACTTTTCATTTGTACTGAAAATTATCTATGATTTATTTTACATACTTGATTTATACCTGAATTAAAAATTTCACCTAATTAAAGTACGGATCTGCACTATTTTGTTAAAATTTACACGATTTCTACTCAATGATTGCCGGTGTTGTAGCATAGACTCCCCCCCCCCGGAAAAACGGCCCCGGGATTGATCTTCCCCCATAGGGGGAAAAAGCTCCCCAGCATATAATTTCTCCCTATGTACAAAGTCAGTATAGAATTTCCCCCTGGGTGGAAAAACCGCCGAGACTTTTGAATAAATATAGAATGAAGCAAACTCTTGCAATTGAAGATAATAATCAATGAAATTTGTTATTATTGCTATGAAGAGTTGAATGTTATTAAAAAAGTTACAAAAAAGAAACAACTATTTGCTGTTAAATTGTTATAGTTTAATGAAATAGATATGCGCTCATTAATATTACGATATTCATAAAATAAAGGAATTTTTGTTGAGATGTTGAAGTTGGGTTTACACGCTGAAAACTTTAAATTGCATATAGTAAATACAATATGCTTCCTAAAAAGACTTTAACGTAAAAAGTGGACTAAAAGATATACAATTAAGATATCTGAAAAGTAAAGTAGATGCACTGTATGAATAAAATTAAAGTAATTTAATTTCCCCGTTTATTTAAATTCGAAATTCAAATTAAAAAAAACATTAACTTCTTCCCAACTTCACTATTTCAGATGTTAACAGCAAAGACTTGAGACGTCTGAATGAATTTTGATATACCATTACACAACTTGAATAATTTCCTTTAAAAAAATAAGATGATGATTGTGATACACAAGACCCTGCTCAAAATTAAAAAGAAATGATAAGAATTCCTGGGTCTAGATAAGCAAGAGAATTCTAGTAACAGAACTGGAAACGGATACATAGCTAAAATGTAAGAAGGTGGGGGAAAGCGTACTGTCATTTAGGGGGAAATTCTATACTGGGACGGTTTTTTCTAGGGGGGATTGGGCCCGGGTTCATTCTTCCTAGGGGGAAATTCTATGCCAGGCCCATCTTTCCGGGGGAATGTCTAAGCGGGGGGGGGGGGGGGGGGGGGGGGGGGGGGGGGGGGGGGGGAATTCTATGCTACAACACCGGTATACATCAGTATAAAAAATTACAGGTAGACCTATTTTCTTCTTTTTTATAAAATCATAGTATTTTGAGTTACTGAAGGTTTTTTATTTTTGATGTGAAACTTGGGTAACTTTCAGTATAAAAAAAAACTTTATATAAACAGACATATTTTCAACTATACAATATTTAGAAGGAGAAAACCAGAAATCAATTATAGAATGTTTTAATTCAAGCATCGTGCTATAATGTTTTGTTTTCTCAGAGTTTTGTTATGACTAATTATAGTTACATGTTTATGTATGTTATCGCTGGGGACGTTTATACTCAGAATGATGTAACACACGTGTAATTTGTGAGACACGTGACCACATGATTTAGTGGAATCAATTTGTACTTCTCTGTAAAATTAAAGGTATACTTTTAATAAATGTACGAGTAAAGTATCACATGACAAATCATCATTCATTAAAAGTTAAGGAGGTACTCTACATCGTCACAATGCCTGGCTTCCTTTCAAAACATGGGTGAAAATATAAGTACATGTATTGGCAATATTTGTCTAATCATTTAAAAAATCATCGCCTAGCTGAGTATACAGATGTAGCTCAGTAGGTTAGCACGTTGACTGCTGAACTGTAGATCGCGGGTTCGAGTCCAGCAGAGAATTTTTTCAGATTGCTTTCTAGTAAAACTGCATTTTTGAATAATTAAAGTAAATTTGAAAGTTTTCAATTTCAAAATAGTGTTGTACATATTCTCCACTTTTCGTCCATGTCAAATTTCTCTGGTGTAGCATACCTCCTTAAGAACGTTTATCTTGATCGGATGACGACCACAATTTGTGAGATCAAAGTATTCGAATAACTAAGTAGAGACAAATATTTCGAATGTTTTTGCCTTTGACATTTTTACAGATTGTAATGATGGCCGTTTTCTCATGATTGCGTTGCTGTGGTAAACAATACGCTTATGAACACAAATAAAGCAGAATGTAGATATTTAGAGGATATCTATATTGGGTGTTTTGATATTTGGTTTATCCAACGAGTTGATATGGTGTATTTATTCGCGAGGCTTGCCGAGCGAATAAATACACCATATCAACGAGTTGGATAAACCAATATCAAAATACGCAATTATAGATGTTCTATTTATCTCTTCTTTTCACTTAATTTTGAGATGATCCCCAGTATATGGTAGAAACAGCTGATTGAATTTGTTTTGAATCTGTGGCTCAGACGTCGTGCTTAATCTGTCTACCTTACGCGGGAAAAAATAGTGCGCTTATAAACCATTGATATACAGTACAAAATGGCATTTTTATAAAAGAAACCATGGATGAAAATTGTTTTAGAAGGAATTATAGTTTATAATTAATAATGGTTTTACCATTCCAAAAAAGCAACAACTATTGACCGAGTATTTATTTTTTGACGTAGGCCTGACCTTCTGATAAAAAGTTTGATGCCGTCTTCGTTTTGAAATAAACAATATTGTAATAACGAATTAACAATCGATGAAAGTAATATTTTAATGCAGCGTTATTGGCATATTAAACAGTTTACAATGAAAAGTAGAAGTGTTTGTGCATTTGGATTTTATTTACGTAGTTTCTTTGAATCTGAGGGCGAGAGGAAATCCTGAGGCACTTTAATATGCTCCAGAAAAAAGAGACTGTGCTTGTGAATTCTTGGTACTTTCGATTAGGCTTGTCCAGTAGGTGGTCGATTCCTTGTCGATGATAATAGTGTGCACATATTTTTGTTTTCTGATCGTAATTTTTGAGTAGTCTAGTTACATACCGAGTTAGCATTCTTGTGGCCGGTAACTTGCATTATAAATTATGTCAGTGGCGGCAACATCATTTTAATTTTGCTATAAAAGAAATTCTAAATAATTCAGAATACGAAGTTTTACGCTTTATTTCATGCATTGATATGCATAAACACCAAAAATATGTCATCCAAGCGGGGACAGTGTCAAAAGTAGTTCGGACCGGAAGTGCTTTATCAAACGGGCGTATGATAAAGCTAATGCTTTATCTCACTTCAATATACACCACACGTATGAGATAAATGAAATGAATGAAGTTATGGATGAAAGGAGAAGATAACGAACAGCGATCATTCTCATAACTCTTATAGGCAATACAAAATAGATAGTTGGGCAAACCTGAGGTAGGATCGGGTGCCTAAGAGGTGTAAGCAACCCCTGTCGACCGGTCACACCCGCCGTGAGCCCTATATCCTGATCAGGTAAACGGAGTTATCCGTAGTCAAAATCAGTGTACCAAGAACGGCCTAGCAATCGGTATGAAACACGTCAAACAGCATTAGACCCAATGATAGGTTGTATTGACGAACTAGATCGTTATAACGACCATAGAATTTGCGAAATGCTGACTTCAATCGAGACTGTTGAAACCCCTGCACCCCGGATGTTAACGCACTTCATGAAGCACGCCGGCGTGAAGCGTCGCAGTTCATACCCTCATGTATTTTCAAAAACGAAATTCATATTACAAATCGAGACAATTTTATTTTTCCCACTAATAGACCAAACCACAGCAGTACAAACTCTGACTAACATCCACTAGTTACTGTATAGCGGGGTTTTTTCCGTGGGGTGACACATTTGGCTTATTTTAACGGGTAGATAGCTTTCCAACAAAATTAACTCGCCAAATCTGTAACCAATTGCGACGTCAGTGTATGCAAGAAAAATAACTCTTCCTTGTCCGCCAAAAAATTTATTAGCATACCTTTGAGCCAGCAAATCGCCAAATTTTAGACCCACGGAAAAAACCAGCTATACGGTATATATTAATTCCAATGAAATACAAATCTGTAGGTCGTTTCTTGTTTAGAAATAAGCAACATTAGTACATAGAATCATGGAGATCTTACTATTGATCTAGCAACACGGCACAACAAACCTCCCAAGTTAACATCAACAATTTTAAATGTGCTGTTTTGTAAAACATGATACGTCGTTGCTTAATTTTCTTTGTAAGCATCGCCCGGAGTCAAGTGATGAAAAATCTAGAAACGGAGAATTCCTGCTAATCAATAAGTCCACATGTTCTTAACGATTTGCTAGGCTGTAGTTATTCAAAAGGATCATCATTCTCGAAATAAGATGTCTCTTAATTTTCTTCGTAATATATTTCTTATCTTGAAGAATTCTTTAAGAGCCCATTCACCGAAAAAGAGAAACCCTAATATGTCAAAGAGGTTCTAAAGGAAATATGACGTATCGTTTAAGTGTAGAGATGCATTCGATTGTAAAAGATATTGTGAATCTTTTTTGTTTATCTACTTCTACTTTCCCCCACCATTATACGAAACCATTTCTTCCATTAATACACAAAAAGTGAATTACAGCCCAAAAATACAACTCTACGACCGTAAAATCATAGTACCCGCAAAATTGATTTTTTTCTCAAACCACAAAAGTAAAATGAATGTTCAGTAATATTTCGCTGCAGAAATGTCTTTTTCTTCAACAGGTAGTTTCATTGTTTGTGAATTTTCATCTCGTTCAGAATAACTTTATCATAAAAAGCATGACGTTTTATCGATTTTAATTCCATTCCGTTAGCAGCTCAACAAATTATAAGATATCACGAACGATGTGTTTTGTCCAGAATGCCGGTAATTTGCCACAACCAGAATAGCCGGTAGTTTGCGACAACCAGAATGCCGGTAGTTTGCGACAATGAATCTCCCCCACCTTCTCAGATAAGAAAAATAGTGCTTATTTTGTGAAAATACCAATCATTCCTGTAAAAGTCCATCTATCAATAACTGGATATCTGGCATCATCTACTTACGATTGGAGTAAATAAATGGTGTTTGGTCATTCCTATGAACTACTTAGAATCGATACTTGAAATTAGTTTTCACTGTGGTGGTTATCTGTATCTTTTAAAATGATAATTTAAAAAAGTTTTAAAAGATATAAAACGTTGGGTTACTAAACCCATCCGTATTTGCAAGGGGTTTTCTGGAATGCAGTTCAGGTATATATATATATATATAAGAATGTTTATAAGAAATAGAATAAACAGTACACAAAGTTAAAATTTTAACGCAAGCGCTATGCAGTTCAGCTATATATATATATATATATAATTATCTATCTATCTATATATATATACATGTATATATATATATATATATATATATATATATATATATATATATCTTAAAAGAAATAGAATAAACAGTACACAAAGTTAAAATTTTAACGCAAGCGCTTTCATTTTATAATCCTCAGGCGTTACATTTTTAAAAAAAATCGTTTTGAAATGGCCTGACGACGCCTGAGGATTATAAAATGAAAGCGCTTGCGTTAAAATTTTAACTTTGTGTACTGTTTATTCTATTTCTTTTAATATTTTATACCGGACACCTATTTTTTAAAAACACAATTTGGATACACACACACACACACACACACACACACACACACACACACACACATATATATATATATATATATGTGTGTTTAAAAGAAGTGATACAGCCCCTTGGTCAGATAAATGAATCCTATCTTTTCAGTTGAGGGGGATTTCGATCGATCATAATCGCGCTATACTTTCTTGCATACATATCGAATTATTTCGTTTAAGTCAGTAATAACTGCCTCTTTTAGAGGCATCACTTCAGAAATGATTACTGGTATCTCGATTCCAGCCTCTAAGGTCGTTGATAATTTCTACAAATTGTTTTCTATGGCCTCCCTATCACGTTTAGATGCTACCTCGTTTTCCCCAGTCTGGATGAGTACATTTGTCAGGGTTGATATATTTATACAGTTTTGTTTTTCAAATTTGTGAAATTGTGGTCCCTCTGTTAGTATTCAGCCTCACTTTGAATGTAGCAGTATTCAGCCTCACTTTGAATGTAGCAGTATTCAGCCTCACTTTGAATGTAACCCGCGAGTTTGATACGCTGAAGTATTGAGCTACCGATCAAGAGTGAACGTATCTTCCTGTTTGTTTGACAATACTTGGGGAAGTTTTGTAGGTCTTGGTCGTTGAAAGCGATTAACGGTTTCCGAGTTTTAGACTGGTATCTATAAATTTGTGCAGCTTTCAATACGCAATTTCTGAGTTGCCCAATAGTTCTTTCCCTTTGTGGAACTCTTACGCACAGTGAGACGCAAAACCTACGTTCTTTCACACGCGGTGGGTACAAATGCTTATCGCGGTCTTCATATATTGCCTAAAGGATGATTATCAGACATCATGCAACCACCAAACTGCTGGGACACACAATTTTAGTAAGTTTATGATCATTTGATAATAAGATATCTAAAATAAAAATCGATAATCACCAACTTTCTTTGATTAAAGTGTCACTCGTGCGAAAGAGGAAATAAAAAAATAAATTCATAGCTCTAAAACTTCATAGTTATTTCAGATTTCAAACATTTCGGTTGAACATCACTGAAGAGACATTATTTGTCGAAATGCGCATCTGGTGCATCAAAATTGGTACCGTATAAGTTTTACATTTAATCAAATTCAAACAAATATTATTCTTCATATGGTCAATTTAATGTATAGCAACAGCTGATATAAACAAAATTTACGCTTTCATAACTTTTATCCTTATTTACATGGCTAGTCTATAACATATGTATATATCTTGCACCCACCCAAGCGTTCATCGTAATACTGAATGTACCTCCATCACAGAAGAATTGATATTTCGGAACTTGCGTGTTGAAAGGCAAAGGTTGGGATCGTATTGACCACATTATCTGCTATTGTAGGGACCTCCTGTGTTGAGGTTCCAGATTTTTGCTCTAGTTTGTTTTCTTCATCTTCCCCTGTGACTAGTCGTTAATGATCTGGACTTCCCGTGTCAAGTGTTTGATTAGTAAAGAGAGTTTCTCAACCAGTGAAGTAGAATTCATACATTTTTGGCTTTTATCCATATCGAATTGAGCCGATTCCTTCAATGGCGTAAATGCCCACTGTGGAGGGGAATATGATAATGTTTGATTCATTGATGACAGGATTTGAATTTGTTAGATCACTGATGACTGTCTTGCACGAGTATGATATTGAGCTGCCTTGATCAGCTGTTGATGCTATAATAATAATTTTGCCAAAGAGATATTTGGAGATTTTTTACTCAATAAAAGGTGCGAGTGTTGTAATAAAGTAATCAGATACAGGTACACCCAGTCTGTAAATTCATAAGTACAAAATGTATACAATCATGCACACTGCACATGTGTGTGTCTCGAACTGTATTAATACAAGCATGAGAATTACATGTTTAGCTAGTAACTTCATTATAAAGGAAACTTGTACATGTGCTTGCCTTGATTCATGTTAACGTGTTACGGATACCTTGTCGGCATCATTGAAACCTCTTTTTGAATTAAATTAACTACGTGTTTACAACTCGATAGAATCTTATATTACAACTGAAACCTGAAATGCACAGGGTCTGGGTTTTATTAGACCCAGAGGAAACAGTCCTGTCTGACTGCACAAAGCAGATGTGACTGGGTCTTATGAGTTTGGTCTATAGTACACTCCAAAGGGGACGCAGATCGGACACAACGGAGCAGACGCAGGCTCTGCTATTTTGTGCGTCTGGATGTGGTAAGTTTTAGCTGTGTCTGGATGTAATAACGTTTTTGGTTGTGTCTGGTTGTGATAACGTTTTTGGTTGTGTCCGGATGTGGTGACGTTTTTGGTTGTGTCTGGATGTGATAACGTTTTGAGGTGTATCTGGTTGTGGTAATGTTTTTGTTTGTGTCTGGTTGTGGTAACGTTTTTGGTTGTGTCTGATTTTGGTAACGTTTTTGGTTGTGTCTGGTTGTGGTTATGTTTTTGGTTGTGTCTGGTTGTGGTAACGTTTTGAGGTGTATCTGGTTGTGGTGACGTTGATTGTGTCTGGTTGTGGTAACGTTTTCGGTTGTGTCTGGTTGTGGTAACGTTTTCGGTTGTGTCTGGTTGTGGTAACGTTTTTGGCTGTGTCTGGATGTGGTGACGTTTTTGGTTGTGTCTGGTTGTAGTAACGTTTTTTGGTTGTGTCTGATTGGGGCTATATATTTATTTTCCTTCTTCACAAATACTCTCAGTCACATGCTTCCCATTATTAATTCATTTTACCTTCAACTCATCTCGACCCCTGTATTTTATAAGGGGTGCAAATTTATCTCCTTGAAATTTGATTGGGATTTGAATTGTTATCAATTAAAATGAATTTTTTTTTTTTTTTAGATATAACATAACTGTTTTTAATTAATATTTTTTTCTTTTGGTTCTGGCAGTGTCGCATCCACTAAGCGCTCTCCAGCCTAACTCACCCACCTCCAGCCTAACTCGCTAATACCTCCAGACTTGCACCGTTTGATTGAAAACCCTGGATATTAATTACAATCCTAAATGAATTACTGAATCACATGAATTCACGAAATGATATATTCTATGATGTTTTAGGATGCCAGCTCCCGTGTGTATTTACGAATCGTGCCGTCTACTGTTTTCGTTGTTATATTATATTGTAAATTTTACCGATAATAAAAAAAAATTTAAATTTATACGTGTAGGTATATGATGTACGATAAAGCGATATTTGACATTATTGTCCTGGACCAAGTACCAATAAAGGAGTATATAGACACACAGGTAATTACACTGTACATGTACATATGTATATCAGCATGATTGAATATATTTAAATTGCATAAAATCAATTAGAAAATATCATTATGACAGAATAATGTAATTGAATGTATTGATCAGTGACGGATCTAGACCTTACTGTGTGTGTGTGTGTGGTGGTGGTGGTGGTGG
This sequence comes from Ostrea edulis, assembly GCF_947568905.1. Classification (NCBI taxonomy): domain Eukaryota; kingdom Metazoa; phylum Mollusca; class Bivalvia; order Ostreida; family Ostreidae; genus Ostrea; species Ostrea edulis. Next base: position 14,875,523 of record NC_079169.1, read on the forward strand.
TGGTGGTGGGGGGGGGGGGGGTGTGATGCCCAAAGGGCCGAAGGGGGGAGGACATGAAGGGGGGGGGGTTCGGGGCCTACCTCGGGAAAATGTTTAAAAGATTGATTTAAAATGGTGCATTTTAATGCATTTTTGACTGAAATCCTTGTTCCTTCTTCCTTTCATTTATAGTCACCGCATCCTTTAGAGGTTTGGGTGTGGTAAAAAAAAAAAAAAAAAAAAAAAAAAAAGAGCGGTTCCCCCTCCCCCTAAATCCGTCACTGTTGATTGTTGGACATAGAGACAAGACATTTACTCTGCTGACTTGAAATTCTAAAAGGACTTTAAAAATTCTTTGGTAAATGATCTATATATATACGTGTACGCCATTCCGTACTTGCATACATGTATATATGTAGGCAGCTACGCGCTTGTTTATTCCATTGGCTACATGTAATTTTTACCCGGGTAGGCAAATTTTTCAAAATTTAAACATGTGTGTCTTTGCGTGAGAAAGCTTTCTTCTCAAAGTTCTTTGTGAAACTAGTCTATTCAACTGATTGTTTTGTGAAATTAAGTGTGTTAATTTCCTGTTGTGTGTTTTATATTTTTGGATCCATAATAAATTGAAACAATCTATCGTAACTCGATTTACAAAATCGTTCAAAATAGAATTAGTTTTCCCAACATTGACCCAAAGTATATCATACACGCAATAGTGTGATGTATCAATCCGGAAAGTGGCTCTCCGTACTATTTCGTTTCTCACTACAACTTTGTTCATTGCATATTACAAGATGGCGGCCTCCATGAAACAGAAATGTTAAATGTGAGAAATTTGCTTTTTCTTATCAGAAACATATACTTTGAAAACAAAGAAGAGCTTAAATACTGAACATTTCTTGTAGATTTTGTTCCTAACGTTTGGTCACAGTTTTGTCATGCAGTACTCGGTGAACGGTTGTTACTCCAATCGACAGGGAGCTCAGTGCATGAAAAAAGAGCGACGAAGGAATTTGCTTATTTTTTTTTTTGTCAGAGGAATTTTTAAATGCAGTTTTACACAATTAGTCGTCCGACTTGTGCAAGTAATCATTAAACATCCGCATATTTAGCATCCTCTATATTTGAGTGAAATTAATTTAAACCAGAAGTAAGAATATCAACAGACTCTTGTTCAAAGAAAAATGTTGAATCCGTTCTTGCTGAAAATATAGAGAATGATTTTAAAAGGTTTTGTTTAAACAAGCATCTGTAAGTAAGACAGTGATTTGACACCGAAAACAATTATGTTCTCAACTTTTCATTTTGTCAAGAGTAGAGTTAAAGATATGTTATTAGATCACATGAACATTTTGACATTCTGACACTCTTGAAACCTTTGATTTTTTCTGTAAATTAGATTAAGAATATTCTGATATATAGCTAAATATTGCACCCTAGTATGTTTTACGGCGTGACCGTGTTTGAGGGCGAAGCAAACAAGTTTTGGTATTAGTATCTATATTCAAAACAGACCAAAAACAACCCGAAGTTAGCAGGATTTGATCCGCCTATATATTGAACGCGGGGAAATATAATGCAACTGATGTAAACAGTACATTGTGACGTCATATTCAGCGTCGTATTTTAGCAAATTTACAAACATAGCGTCTGAACCACAACAAACATGGCGTTAATGGTGGAGTGATTATATATGATTAAGAAAATAAGATTTACATGCTTTTACGAATTTTTGTAACATCTCAGAATGACGTGAACTAGGGTTAACGAGATTCAAAATGGAGAAATACATGTCCACGCGATAGTATTCGAATCGACGCCATTAGTACCAAAATTTTCAAGTTCCATAGGTATAGTTTAATTTGTCATTGTTTTCCTATATTTTCCTTTTAAACATGTATATACGTGTTACCTATAGGGAGAGCTCCGCTCTCACGGCCTTTGGGCCGTGAGAGGGCTTCGCCCTCTAATATATATAGGAACATATGAAAAAGGGTGTGCTTCTCTAGAAATCACCAGAGACCATGATATGTGATATTAAAGAATTTCATAAATATGACCTGTTGGATAGAATTAGTAATTTATAAAATTCGATGGAATTAAGTGTTTATAATAAATATTGGTCATAATTTTTTTCCCCACAAAGTGCTCAGTAACCATTAAATAGGAAGAAAATTTTATTGTATTGGCTATTTAGGATATATTTTCCCAAGAAAATTTTACAACATTTTAAAAATATATTTAGAGGTAGTCTATAAGAACACTTATTATATACTTTCAATTTCATATCTTCTTTTTTCTTTAAAAGTTTGCGGGCATATATCACACGATATATGCCCGGAAACTTTCCGGCCCGCAAACATTACGTCACAATCAAATTTCTACGCCGTTAATTTTCAAATTTTTCGTGTTTTTCATCTTTTACTCAGTTAAACCGATAAAGTTATTGTTAAAAATAAAATTATTGTTAGTTTCTAAATGAAATTGAAAGTATATAATAAAAAGGTTATACACTTTGTATGGGAAATATGACGACCTCGTTTTTTGTCGCGAACGGACCTCGTAAGCTCGGTCCGTCTGCGCGCCAAAAAACTCGGTCGTCATATTTTCCCATACAAAGTCTATAACCTATAAATATGCTTGCCCTGTTACATGCAATAAATAATTAGGATTTGTGATGATTTAAACATTTCAGAAATCGAAACAGTACATACGTGAAATTGTGCTCATTATAGTAGAACGTAATCACCATGAATTGAAATTAGTATTTCTGTTAATCGTAATATCGTTGTTGTGATACATAACTGTTAAACTTATCACTCTATTTCATGATATTGCAGATTTTGTAAGTCTAGAATGGCAACAAAAAGAAGTCACATAGACATTGATCCAGATTATGAAGATGTAACCCAGGCACAGACTAAGAGACAGAAAGTTCTGGAAGAAGATGGTTTGTTTTAATGTTATGTTCAAAAAGTAAATGAAAAAAATACATCCTGCTGTTTTATCATCATTCCTCAGCAATGAATTCAATTTGAAGATTGCAAATCGCTTCTTAATATTGATCAGCTTTAAATGAATTGTTACATTACGATATCTAATGCCCTTGAAAAAATTATTATTCTCTTGCAGCTAAAGAGAGTACGAGAAAGAAAATAGAGATGATTGTAAGGAATGAGTTTCATCAGGAACTCAAGAATAAAGAGAAAGAACTGGACTGCATTGATCAGGTACCGGGGACAGAAAGAGTATCACTTATTGACAAACTTCTTCTTTCACACTTTTGTAAACATTGCATTAGTAGATTAGGAAATGCATGCACTGTTTATTCATTAAATCACGGTATGTACCATTCTTTTATTTTCTACAACTATTCTTTCATTTGCTACAATCTTGTGGGGATCCAGGTTAGAATAGTTCCTCAGACAGTACTGCTTGCTTGTCGTAAAAAGTTACTAAATGGAGCGGTCCTTCAGATGAGACCGCAAAAACCGAGGTCCCGTGTCACACAGCAGATGTGGCACGATAAAGATTCCTCCCTGCTCAAAGGTCATAAACGCCGAACTTAGGCCTAAATTTTGCAGCCCTTCACTGGCAATGGCGATGTCTCCATATGAGTGAAATATTCTCGAGAGGGACGCTAAACAATATTCAATCAATCAATCATTTGCTACAACTAAGAATGACAAATAAATCTAATTAATGGAGAATAAGAGATCAATTCTCTAAAGGCTTCATTGTCCCATTGCTAATATGGAGAAGATACCGTGCACATGGATGCATCCTGTAGTAACTTGAGTATGCATTCATATAATGCCTGTGTGTGCATATATATATAAGTTGGAAAATGTGGTATACCCTGGAAGTAGTTTGTACGTGATACAGAGATGATAGGGAAAGGTGAAGGTCCTGAATGATTTCTGTATCGCAGGATTACAGGTAAAGGTCACACCATTATTTCAGTAACGTAACTTACATTGAGAAGGGATAGTCTGCTTTGTAGTGCCCTGGGTGTATCTTAGGGGAGAGAACCACACAGCATCCTGTTCGCATTTTGATTTTCTATGTTTTCTTGTGTGTTTTAGAGTTTAAGACATTGCCAGGTGGTGATGGACAGACTCCGCGCCTGTATTGTGGCTAATTACTATGGATCAGCCAGTCAGCAGAGATTCATCAAGGTACAAAGTGTGACACCATTAATCAATGAAATGTTGTTTTATTATCATTATGGAGGATGTGTCGGTTGTCAGTATCATGGGGAAACTAATTAGAATGGATGTTATAGCACATTTTTCGGTCAATAATACACGTGTCTACTGGAACAGTATTCAATTTCAAATTTACTTTATTTAGTCAAAAAAAAAAGCAATCTGAAAAAAAAAATATTAAAACCCCTACTGGACTTGAACCCGCGATCTACAGTTCAGCAGTCGACGTGCTAACCTACTGAGCTACTCAGGTAGACATTGGTTTTCTAAATGAATAGACAAGTATTGCTGATATTTATACTTTCATCTATGTTTGGAAAGGAAGTCAGTCATTATGACGATGTGGAGTACCTCCTTAATACCTGTTGTATTCGATGTACAGGTTGTGGTTTGGCATCATGACAAGCACTGCCAACTGTTCTATTCATTATGGACATTCAAACTCAAAACTATATAACAAGAGTTGATAAGGGAAGAGAGACCTGTTTGAATGTAAATATTTGAAATTGTAAAATGTTAATTTCTTAGACGACCCTTCAAAGTAAATGTGACTAGGGCTGAAACGATTCACCGAAATATCTATATTGTTCAATATTAATGCTTAATTCATTGTCCTATTCATTGCTTAGATCTTTGGTTTGATACGTTTTTTAAAAACAATGAAATGCATCGGACTTAACCTGTACTAATTATTTTTACATGCACAAGGGACAATATGGCGTCGAATAATGGACAGGCTGTTGTTAGCCTTGAGTCTGACAAATATAATAATGAACTTAATCAGTTTAAACTACAGAGCCAATAGGCATCTCACCGTTTGGCCTTTTGGAAACAATTTGCCTTTAAAATTTTGACTGTGAATCTTCGTAGTTCAATTTTTCTTCCAAGTTATTGGTTTCTTCTGTAAAATGTATGGTATTAAAAATATTGAATCATGGCATAAGTATTGCAATCCATATTGTATCGCGAAGTGGGCGTATTGTTTCGGCCCTAAATGTGACCAAAGTTTCACTGTAGTGGACATTTGCGGTCAATTATAGAAACATTAATTAATTATTGAAATATTAATCAATTTTTGAAACATTTATCAATTATAGAAATATTAATCAATTATAGAAATATTAATCAATTATAGAAATATTTATCAATTATAGAAACATTAATCAATTATTGAAATATTAATCAATCTTAGAAACATTTATCATAATATTATAGAAATAGGAATCAATCATTTAAACATTAATCATTTATTGAAACATTTATCAATTATTATTGAAACATTTATCAATTATAGAAATATTAATCAATTATAGAAATAGGAATCAATCATTTAAACATTAATCATTTATTGAAACATTGATCAATTATTGAAACATTTATCAATTATTATTGAAACATTTATCAATTATTATTGAAACATTTATCAATTATAGAAATATTAATCAATTATAGAAATATTTATCAATTATAGAAATATTAATCAATTATTGAAACATTAATCAATTATAGAAGTATTTGGCATTAAACTGAATTAGAGAAATGTTAGTTTAGGAATGAAATAATATTTGGGCATATTATGCGATATTACCTGGTTTGGGTCAGTCTACGCTTTATAATCCAGGAAGCGGATTGTAAAAAAAATCAAAAAGACAAAAGTACTTATCTTCATTTATCAAAATGTACATAAATACTGAAAAATACAAATCACTTGCACTGCACAACAATTCACTTGAAGCAGCCATGATGAAGGGTTGAGCTGTTAAGGCAGCAGTTTTAGTTCTACGGAGCCTATTCATCAAAATGGTAAATGTAGTTATTGAAGGTGAAATTTGATACAAACTTAATAAACAGAAAATATGTGTAGGCTATGCATGCAATGCATATTTTGCTACCCTTTTATGATTGACTTTGAAGTCGCTTCGACAGAGATTGAGAAAATACGGGAAATTGTTTAGTCTTTGACACCACACAAAACAAGACATCAAATATCAGAAAATGCAAATAATTTTTGACTTTTGATTTATGAAAGTCCTTTACTACATTAAAACTTATCCTTGCATGCAACATTTTCACTGTTATTAAATCTGACACAGGGAAATATATAAGCAAGTGACCGATCACGATCCACAAGTCCGTGTTAGGTCATGTGATAAAAATACAACACGTTTTTGTCGTGATAGGTGAATCAAACAATACCCCCTCTCCACTGAGAAATGTATTTCAAAACGAACAGGATGAAATTTACAAGTATTTGGTATACTATTAATTTGAATATGATATCTTGTTTTAATCTATTATTCAAATATCATACAGATAATGCATTGATTTTTTTATACCAGCAATTTGTGTACAAGTATATTCTATACGTCTTGCTTGACAATGAGAAAACAGTCATTTAATTACTTTGATATCAGTCCCACACTTTCTTAAAGACAAGTGGTCAATTTCAGCAAATTACGATGTCATCAGCAAGGGTATGTTTGATGTTTGTTACCATGGAAATGAACTCACAAACTTATGTAAAAATTGTCTTCTTCTGTTGAAGTAAATGCAATGCTATCTATTTCACTCATTTTCAGAATTTTTAACTCACCTGAGCTGAAAGCTCAAGTGAGCTTTTCTGATTGCCTGTTGTCCGTCGTCTGTCTGTAAACTTTTTACATTTTCGACTTCTTCTCCAGAACCACTGGGCCAATTATAACCAAACTTGGCCAAAAGCATCCTTGGGTGAAGGGCTTTCAAGTTTGTCCCAATGAAGGACCATGCCCCCTTCAAAGGAGAGATAATCACAAAAATGCAAAAATAGGGTGGGGTCATTTAAAAATCTTATTCTCATGCCAGAAGAGCTGAAATTTACATGAAAGCTTCCTGACATAGTGCAGATTCAAATTGGTTAAAATCATGTCACCCTGGGGTAGATGGAGCCACAACAGGGGATCAAAGTATTACATACAAATATATAGGGAAAATCTTTTAAAAATCTTCTTTTCAAAAACTACTTTGCCAGGAAAGCGGAAATTTACATGAAAGCTTCCTGACATAGTGCAGATTCAAGTTTGTTAAAATCATGGCCCCCGGGGGTAAGATGGGGCCAAAGTAGGGGATCAAAATTTTACATACAAATATATAGGAAAATCATTAAAAATCTTCTTCTGAAAAATCACTGGGCAAGAAAAGTTTATGTTTACATGAAAACTTCCTGACAAAGTGCAGATTCAAGTTTGTAAAAATCATGGTCCCCGGGAGTAGGTTGGGGCCACAATAGGGATCAAAGTTTTACATGCAAATATATAGGAAAAATCTTTAGATATGAACCAAGGTGACTCAGGTGAGCGATGTGGCCCATGGGCCTCTTGTTTAATTACTCTGATGTCGGTCCCATACATCCTTAAACAGAAGTATCTTTTTGCACACATTGACTTTCTATTTCATACAAAGCCTACAACAGTCTTGCAATATAGATTAAAAAGAAAGAAGGAAAAGTAGTTTTGGATTGACTATTGAATCATGGAAATCTTAATCAATTAGAAAAATTGGTTAAGGAAAATAACTGCAGTATATTATTGTTTGAACAGAATGATCCTCAGCCGATTGTACCCATACACCCAGCTGTGAAGGACACGCTGGGAAAACGACCTCTCCAAACCACAATCAAAGTGGAACCCAAAACAGAACACGATTCAACTGAGAGGCTGGTCATGAAGCAGGAACTGCCAGAGATAAAAGAGGTAAAATAATACATGACTCATCTGATAGGCTGGTCATGAAGCAGGAACTGCCAGAGATAAAATAGGTAGGATGATACATTTGTCAGACTTGTGTAGATCAGGAATTCCACAAAGTTTGACATCTGTTTATGGAGATGGGCTCTGGATAGAGTTACATCTGTCACCAAGGTTGTCAATTATTTCGGGGATTTTTTTTCTGTACTGATATCATTTGCTTAACAGTTGCTATAGCGTATGATCTGAATACCCAATTGTTGTTTAAACTGGAAGACTTGATGGTTGTTCTTAATGTTCGTCGTCTCGTCATCAGATCAAACTGGCCCTCTTAATGTTCGTCGTCTCGTCATCAGATCATACTGGTCCTCTTAATGTTCATCGTCTCGTCTACTGATTCTCTTAATGTTCATTGTCTCGTCATCAGATCATACTGGTCCTCTTAATGTTCGTCATCAGATCATACTGGTCCTCTTAATGTTCGTCGTCTCGTCATCAGATCATACTGGTCCTCTTAATGTTCGTCGTCTCGTCATCAGATCATACTGGTCCTCTTAATGTTCATCGTCTCGTCATCAGATCATACTGGTCCTCTTAATGTTCATCGTCTCGTCTACTGATCCTCTTAATGTTCGTCGTCTCGTCATCAGATCATACTGGTCCTCTTAATGTTCGTCGTCTCGTCATCAGATCATACTGGTCCTCTTAATGTTCGTCGTCTTGTCATCAGATCATACTGGTCCTCTTAAACTCACTACCAGATTAAAGGACTTGAGAAGTATACATACATGTACATTTCAGCTGTTGTAGTTGGGTCAGTCTCTCTGGAAGTGACAGAATTTTTGTTTTCTGTGTGAAGTACGTATCGAAATGATCAACACAAAATCATATAAGTCCAGGCATTGAGACAGATTCATATTATTGAACTATGACCATACTAGATCAGATCTATTATAAATGCAGAAAGATTTTTTAAACAACTAAACAACCTTCTTTCATTTGTATTGCTTGATGGAGATGACAATTATAGCAGCTTTAGCTGTGTAAATCATGAAATAAGTCATTCCTATGGTATGATTGTAGGTGAGAAACAGCATGCCATGGTGTATGTTTAGAATTTCATTCATGGCAGGAAATGGGTTGCACATATTGTGAAATTAAACATGCACCTATTTTGATTGTCAGACAAAGGAGGGCGTGTTGATAAAACAGGAAGTGTCAAACGATGGGAGAACAAACAGATCAAATCGATTTAAAGTCCTGAGAAGAATTGTTATTGGGAATGTTTCAAAGTAAGTTTTAAAGCAGTAATATGTTTAGGAAAAAAATCCCGAATTCAGATTTCGTCTTTTGAAAATTTTGAAAAGCATTTTGCTGATGTGTGTAAATTGAGTATTGATTTTGCAGGTACATCCCAGTTGACAGAAGAGATGAAAATGACCAATCAACTCATAAGTGGATGGTGTATGTCAGGGGCCCAAAGGGGGAACCCAACATTGATCACTTTGTGAAGAAAGTCTGGTTTTTCCTGCACCCCAGCTACCGACCTAATGACCTTGTTGAAGTGTCGTAAGTAGTCGGACCTAATGACCTTGTTGAAGTGTCGTAAGTAGTCGGACCTAATGACCTTGTTGAAGTGTCGTAAGTAGTCGGACCTAATGACCTTGTTGAAGTGTCGTATGTAGTCGGACCTAATGACCTTGTTGAAGTGTCGTAAGTAGTCCGACCTAATGACCTTGTTGAAGTGTCGTAAGTAACAGTGCAATTATGGTTCTGTGTGTCGCCTACTTCTCACATGCTTATTTTCTTTTGTATTATTTTACAGTATGTGGTTAATGAAAAAACTGAAAAGTAGCATAAAGAATTACCATATCTTGCCAAATATGATACACATTTGGTATTTATATGCACCCACTTTTTTTTCCTCCTGAAAACTTAGGAAAATTGCAGTTTGTGTGTATACAGCAAATATTCTGACCAAGATGTAATCTTGATTTTATTCTTCATGGTTAATTTCTATAGAAATCTTTGTGGATTTAATTTAAGTTCTCAACAAAGCACAAGAATTTGCACACAGTGCAGCAAAATATTTAAGCTTGAGATTTTGTAGCATAAAAGTTTTAACAGACTCGATATTGTCTATGTTTTAACTTAAAATTTGTGAGATAGCCAACATATAATTGAAGCTCTGTCTGTAAAAACAATGCTTTGGAGACGGTAGTGGACAGAAGACTTCAAACATAACCCTCCGAAATTTCGTTGCATTAAGATGGGTAAAATACATATCAATAAATTATTGTTTAATGCAAAAGAAAAGTTACAAGTAATTGTATATGTCCAGACCCATGGAAATCATGCAGCATGCAGAGAGAGAGAAAGATTGCCACTTACAGCTACTCTTGAGGGGTTGTCTGACAAAATCATGTGACAAAGCACATGTACACAACAAGGGCTTAGAATAACATGTGCTGGTCACGATCATGGTCGTGGCACTTTTGCGTGATTGTAGATCCAATGCATTTTAATTGGCTGTTCGATTAGATAAAGATTGGAAGCATCACATTTGGTAATTTTCTAGAGATAATTTTCACTTTTGAATGGGTGAACAATACAAAAAAGCATACAATATCTGTACATAGGCTATATATTGGTTTGGAGTGAACTTTGCTGTCAAATTTTACCTGAAAGAAAAATGTGTCGAAAACATCTAGCTGTATGTAATTTGTAGCCCCTTCTCACAAAAAATTCTAGTAAAAAAACTGTGTATTATATTTGGCAAAATACAGTATCTATTCAGTCCCAGATTGGAAAATTCTGGACATCTTGTTTTTTCTTGTTTGTTTGCCCATCTGTTTGTGACAGGAAACTTTAGTATTGGTTATAACCTCTGACCTTTCAGTGAGTGCTGAAATAAGGGCTTTCTGTAGGAATACACAATTCATAAAAATATGTGAACTCAACATTGATCCCTAGTGGTCCCTAGGAGTAGGGTGAGGCCACAATAGGAGATCAAAGTTTTTACGTGCAGATTTATGGAAAAAATCTTTTAAAATCCTTTTCTCAAGAACCACTAGGCCAGAAAGTTAAAATTTACACGATGAAAGTTTCCTGACACATAGAATGTTCAAGTTTGTTCAGTTCATGGCCCCCGGGGTAGATAGGGTTGGGCCACAATAAGGGATCAAAGTTTTACATGCAAATATATATTAAGAAAAATATTTCAGAATCTTCTTCTCAAGAGCATTAGGATCATGATGTAAACATCCGTAAGTAGTGCAGATTCATGCTTATTCAAAATACTGAAATAGGATGAAGATCAAATGCTTACATGGGTATATAGAGGGAAACATCTTTAAAAATCTTCATATCAATAACAGGACCATGATTAGTCATAGTGATATGCAAGTGGTAGTTCAATTCAAGTTTGTTAATTTCAGGGGCCCCTGGGGGGTAGGATGGTGCCACAATAGGTCAGAGTAACAGGGCCACATTAAAGCAGATCCAAATGCAAATGGATTTATGTTAGGGGCATATTGTATTTTCCTGTCTGTCCAAAACTTTATACCTACTCATGACTTTTGAATGATGAGTGATAGGACTCTTATATTTCATGTGCACATTCCTCGTAACAAGACCTCGTAATTTTAACCTTGTGACCTTGACTGTAGAGTTCATCCTACTTTTAAGAAAGCCTAACCTATATAAATTAATATCTCATTTCATACTTGATCTTTGACCTTATGAACTTGACCTTAGAAATTGACCCACATTTCAAAACTTTAACCTTGCTCATAACCTTTAAATAGTGAGTGATTGGGCTCTCATATTTGGTTTATACATTCCTTGTGACAAAGCTTTTTTTTTTTGAATACCAAAGTTTTAATCTTTGTGATCTTGACCTTGGCATTTGACCTGCTTTTAAGATAACCTACACTGTACCTATTGAATATCTCTTGACCTTGGAGTTTGACCTGCTTTTAAGATAACCTACACTATACCTATTAAATATCTCTTGAACTATTTAAGGTAGATTGGTTCTTTATGACAAGACCTTTCATTTGGTATCATGTTGTTGAATTTTGTGACCTTGACTTTAGAATTTTACCTACTTTTAAGTAAACCTAGCCTATTCAGTGTCTCCTGAACGTTCTAAGGTAGGACTTTCATATTTTGTATATAAAGATTTCTTACAGCAAGACCTTTAATTTCATAGTATGAATATATGACCTTGACCTCCTCCGGAACAGCAAGGTCATGCAAGTCATTTTGGTGTTGAGGCATATGGTGCAGTGAATACAGATGCCATATTTCCTATGTTCAGTTGAATAACTTGAATTATTTTAAAAGGAGAAGTTATACGTACATGCAGTGTATGTGTTCAGTGAATTTAGATAGTCTGATGCATTTCTGTTTTAGACAACCCCCATTCCATCTTACACGGCGTGGGTGGGGGGAGTTTCCCGTTCGAGTGCAGCTGTACTTTCAGGATGCAAGGAATAAAAAAGTAGATGTCATTCACCAATTAAAGGTAAATTCTGTAGGCTAAATTTAGAATGTGAGTTCTGTACAGTAGGCTAAATTTAGAATGAATTCTGTACAGTAGGCTAAATTTAGAATGTGAATTCTGTACTGTAGGCTAAATTTAGAATGAATTCTGTACAGTAGGCTAAATTTAGAATGTGAATTCTGTACAGTAGGCTAAATTTAGAATGTGAACTCTGTACAGTAGGCTAAATTTAGAATGTGAATTTAGGGAATTAAACACATACTTATAAAATCTTCTCTACGGCACTTATGAGGTGTACTATTGAGGCTCCGAGTCAATGTTCCTTCCACTCTTACATGTACCAGGTGTTTGCCAGTGTATTTTAACTTGCTGAATTTTCAAGCATGTTGTATTGATTTGAAGAAAAATGAAGATGCTTTAACATTTAAAATTGATAGTGATATTTTAGTTATTGGAAACTTGATCATTAAAAAGAAGTTTAGAATATAAAGCTAGGGTGATTTTTCAATTCAAAATTTATACAAATGCGTAAATTTAACCAGCGAACCAATAGTCTATAAGTATTCAGTACATCAGGCATCAATCTATTTATTGATATAAGACTGTAATAGATTAATTGATTTTTCGGATGATTTGAATTCCTTTCGCTATTGAAATATCAATCACTAATTAAAAAAGTTTGAACTCTCAGAGAGTACAAACAACTTTTATCATGACAGGAGCAGAAATCGGGTCAGTGTTTATGTCACAATCAAAATCAGTGGCGTCTTCGTCATCAACTGCCCCAGTTTTATAGCTCACAGTGAATTGTGTTGGTGATGCGGATATATTCCCTATGTTCGGTCTCAGTCCATTCTGTTTAATTACTGTCAAAGTAGTTATTTACACTGAGGGTTAAGTACGCGTTTATTCACGTCCAGCGTGGAGGAAAAATACACGGTAATTAAATATTCTATATATCAAATCTTTATAACTATATGTGTGTGGGAGATTTAGGTGCTTATTAAGTGATCGTGAAATTGGTGTAAATTTCTCCATGCGTAAATAACTACTTTTACAGTAGTTCCTTCATTGACTTCGGTCAGAGTTAGGGGAATCAGTTTTACTACGTTGTAAGCGGAATTTTTTATAACTGATTTCATTTTAAGTGATTTTGTTAAAAGACCTAAAACATCATTTTGCGATATGTGGCTTTTCGTTGCATCCAATGTAAGGGGACGCCACTGTGTTTTTAGCTGAATTTTGATTAAATTGTTATGTTACAATTTTATTCTTCAGCTTGACAGGACTTATACTGGTCTACAAACTCTGGGATCAGAGACGGTAATGGAATGAAAGAGATTTTACTTGCAAATTTTAATGATTTTCTTGAGATTCCTTTTGATTGTCTTCTCATGAGTGAAGTTGCAAATGTGATATAGAATTTTCTTTAATAGTCGTTTTTATTTTCATTTGATGAATTAAGGATTGTTTTGTTCATTTCAGGTGATAGACGTTGAATTGGAAAAGGATATAGAAGTAAAACCTTCCATCAAAGTCACTTGTAATGGGTCGCCATCAACGGGGGACGCCATAGAAACAAATGTCACGATTCCTGAGCATTTGTCCCCGATCAAAAAAGAAATCAAGAAGGAGAATAATTCACCCAGATTATCTGACGTAAAAACTCCCAATAAGAATCTCAACAAATCCCAAAATATCTCTAAAAGTGTTTCCCAGTTTTCTCCAGGCAGTAAACAATCCAACATGACCCTAACTTTGGGAACTTTTGGATCTTTGACTTCATGTAGCATTAACAAGTCGGGGACCATAGAAACGGGTCAGAATGGAACCCCTATCAATGGTTTTAAGCAGCAATCTGCCCACAGTTCTGCAAGTGTTTCAGAGGCAGAGGGTGCTTTGTCAAAACATTCTTCAGAATTACAGAAAATGCTCCTTCAGACTATGCCTCCATCAGTGGGAAAGGGGTCATCTATTTCACCAAGAAATGCCCAAGTGGTACAAACGGTCAAGTCTTCTAGAGAAGACCAGAAAGGAAATTCAAGTGTTGTGAAATTCTCCACTTCAGGCACTGTTAATTCTCAGCAAGGAAAGTCTCCACAAAAGTCTGGTAATGGTGTTATATCACAAGGAATTCGCACACAATCAGCCAGTCAAAATTCACAACCACCCAATCAAACAACAGTGTCATCAGGGACTCTCGGGACTCAGGCACAGACGCTTTATATTCGATGCAAAGACAACCAGGGAAATATATTTCTCGTCCCTCATCATCTGTTGAAAACTGTACCTGGTACACCTGCAGGAAGCCAGCCAGTGAATAGCCCGACACATAAAGGGATCACATCGAGTCCCAAAACAATGCCCTCAAAGGGATCTCCACAGAAGATGGACAGTGTATCTCTAACACAGAATTCTGCAGCAGCGGATGTGAACACAGCTAGTGTTTTCTCTAGTCCTCTGAAAACTCAGGTTTCTACTGTAACTGCTCAAAATCAAACAGTCTTTCAGCAGTCTGTAGGAGCTACATGTAAGTCTGTCTTTCAGAAACCTGTAGTGCAAAATTCTCAATTACTCATCAGGTCCCATGCACCCATAACAAAAAGCAATATATCTCCAGCACCTGGCGTGCCTAGTCCTGTGTTACTGATAAAAACTGAGGTTAATCCTGCGAGACCAGTGCTCACAGTTGGCCAGCCTACCAAAGCACTGGACAAAAATGGAAAAGAAGTGACCCAGCCAACACAGCTACAACTGCACCTGCAGGGACAGATTCCTCACAACCAGCTCAAAGTCACTAGCCAGGGACTGAAGTCCGTGCAGCCGTCCGGAAAGAACAGGGTCAGCAAAAAAATTGAAACTGTGACACTCATCCAAAAGACAGACTCAAATGTGGAGAATAAGGTCCCCAGCAAGACTTGTCAGCTGGCCTCATTGCTCAGGGGGGACATAGCAGCAGCTCACAGAAACGCAGGGAAGCAGGTGTCTCTAGTGGCTGGTGTAAATGCAACCTCTGCTCAGGTGCTCAGTAGTCAAAGCACCACACAGAATGTTTTGGTTCAAAAAACTGTAGAATCTCAAAAGGATACATTTTCATCCAATGGGGGGTTAAAACCAACAGCAGGGAGAAACATGGCTGATGCCTCCACTTCTGGAAACCAAGGTACCAAATTGCAACAGACCCCAGTTAGTGTTATTTCTCAAGCAATTCCAAAATCTATGCATTCTGTTATCCTCGTGAATCAAGAGGCCAACAAAGTGCCTGCCATTCAGCTCCCTTGTAAAACAGTTGATAGTAGTGCCCTTACTCAGTGTAGTGGACCTGTGATGCTTACATCAAGTACAAAAACCACCATAGCTGGGGGGTCACCTTCCTCAACATTAACGTCTGCATCTATCAATCTTGCTAAACAACAAGTTGCTGGTAGAAGTGATCTTTCTTCGGGGTTAGTTGCAGGAAGCAAGGAACAGCTGAAGACAGTGATAGCCAAGATAGGCACACAAACCCTGTTGCTGCAGTTACCTGTATCAGAATCAGGGACCCTGAACAAACCTGTGGAAGTGCCAAAGGTCAACAAGGTTGTCTCCAAGCTAGCAGAAGCTCCATCAAATGCAGCACTCATAGAAAGTCTAAAGAAACAGGCAGCAGAGAAAGAGGCAAGTCTGATAGCAAAAGCAAGGTTGTCGTACAAGGAGAGAAAACTTGGATTGCCTGTGAGTACTGACCCACAAACAGACACACAAGAAAAGAGAATTCATAAGTGGAAGAAGAAATCACCAGAGGACAAATTGCTGAAATTTTCCCAGAAGTCTCTGCAGGACAGCACTGAGCCAGTGAAAGATGTAGTTCCTCTTTGGTATGTTTTCTTTTGTGTATTTGTGTTTTTTATAACATAAGTATACAGGTACACAAAAATATGTTTTTATGAGATGTTTAGATCACCTGAGTCACTCAGATGATCAGTTGCGATTGGAAGTTGTCCGTAATCTTCCATTGCCAGTTGTCTGTCTTCCGTAGTATGATAATATTTCAACATAATCAATTTCTTCTCTGAAAGTATTTTTAATTAAATTTGGTATGGAACATCTTTGGGGTAAGGGAAACTAAGATTGTAAATTTCATGATCACTGCAACACTAGGGTTTGGTTAGGGTCAGATCCATGCAATATTATGAACTCTGAAAATCTTCCTCTTCACTCCGGCATGGTTAGCAGACAAATTGTATAGGCCCTATGTAGGGATGATGAGGAGGGATGTCTCTACAAAAATTGTGAAATTCATGGTCCCTGCATCGGAGTTTCAAGTGTTGCTGTGGGTTTTAAGCTTCACATAGTGACGGTGCATTATCTTGATTGATTGGTTGTATATTGTTTAACGTCCCTCTTGAGAATCTTTCACTCATATGGAGACGTCACCATTGCCGGTGAAGGGCTGCAAAATTTAGGCCTATGCTCCGTGCTTACGGACTTTGAGCAGAGATCGATCTTTATCGTTCCACACCTGCTGTGATACGGGGCCTCGGTTTTTGCAGTCTCATCTGAAGGACCGTCCCATTTAGTTGCCTCTTACGACAAGCAAGGGGTACTGAGGACCTATTCTAACCCGGATCCGGGGGGGGGGGGGGGGGGGGGGGGGATACTGAGGACCTATTCTAACCCGGATCCTCACGGGGGGCATTCAGACGTAGACATGCAACAACCGAATTGAGTAATAGTTGTAACAGTAGTCATAGTAATTCTTGACATTTTGAAATCAGACTATGAAATCATTTACCAAAATTGTGAAATCTATTGCCCCTGGGTTAGGGCTTCAGGAGCTTGGGTGGAGTTTATGGTTCTTAAAAGTGAAAATGTGCGATTTTTAAAAAAAATCTGGATTCCAGGGCCCAGTTGCACAAAGATGAATTAAGTTTAACTGACAGTTAATGTCTAGTTAATGCTATATAAATGTAAGAGTTAATGGAAAGTTAAAGTTGACTAACCATTGTGCAACTGGGTCCAGAACATCAAACAACCAAACTGAGTATGTAGTAATGATGAAGAGAAAAGCTTCTCCTGAAATTACGAAATTCATGACCACTGGGTCATTTGATCTGGTGTTAAGGCAGAGGGCAAAACCTTAACAATGCATGGCTATAAAGAGCATGAAGTTGTCCACAAATATTGTTAAATTCCCTACCCCTGCATCAGGGAGTCAGGCTCTAGGGCAGAGCTAATATAGACAATAGAGTGATAAAATTCCCTACCCCTGCATCAGGGAGTCAGGCTCTAGGGCAGAGCTAAAATAGACAATAGAGTGATAAAATTCCCTACCCCTACATCAGGGACTCGGGCAAGGCAGAGCTAAAATAGACAATAGAGTGATAAAATTCCCTACCCCTACATCAGGGACTCGGGCAAGGCAGAGCTAAAATAGACAATAGAGTGATAAAATTCCCTATCCCTGCATCAGGGACTCGGGCAAGGCAGAGCTAAAATAGACAATAGAATGATAAAATTCCCTATCCCTGCATCAGGGACTCGGGCAAGGCGGAGCTAAAATAGACGATAGAGTGACAATACTTTTTGTCTACTAAATCATCCTTTTCTTCACTTTTACAAACTGTGACAAGATATTGTATGTATGGTTATGAAGAATGTGAAGACTTCTACCAAACGTTTGGAATTCTTGACCCCTGGGTTAGTTGCATGTATAGAAGCTTCATGGAGCGGCAATCACATAAAGAAGATAAAAGTACATGGATTTTAATAAAAATGAATCTGGAAACCTAATAACAATTTAATACTTTCCATTTTTTAATAATGCTTGACACTTGATTGAATTGCCCATCGTAGAGTTGATGCATGTCATTCAAGTGACCGATAGGCCATTGGGCATCTTGAAATGTTTAATGTTTCCACCACAATGTAGGTCTGCAGATTTTCTGAAAGCTGTCAAATTTTGCTACTGTAAACAGTGGAAATTTTGTCCCTGTTTTATTTTTGCCCTTTGGGTGAATTTTAATGTCATTCAGTACCGTATATACCCGCCTATAAGTCGGTTGTATTTTTTAAGGTCATTTTGTAGGAATTTGTCATTGACCCGCTTATAAGTCGGTACAAATGTTTGTCAGAATAGGTTGACAATTTCAAATCAATGCTCTAGTGTTTTTACCTATGTTTCAAAACATATTTTGAGAAATTAATAATTATGAGGTGTTCAATATTCAAGCCATATCCGTTTGGGGTTTAAACGCATCCCTTGATCTATGATGGATCATGATCCCTTGTTTATATAAGCAGTTATGGTCCCCTAATGACCAGTACCTGACACTGTGTTTACTTAGTGGCACGCGCCTCGCGAAAACTGTTATTGTGGGATTCCGGTATAATTCCTTGTATGAGCAATGTACTTTTTAAGAGTCAAGAATGATGATCTAAATTATCTGTTAACAATATTCGATCTTTTATGAAATATATTTCAGCCTTTATACATATGAATATTTCATTATTAAATTGGGTTCGTAATTCAATTTTACCGATAAATGATAGATTAGTTGAATTGAAAGTATTAGTTACCGGTATGTAAATAATTTTAAACTAGATAAAAATATATAAATACTTGTACTTTATACATGATTTTAAAATACATAAACAACACAATATGTCTAAATATTTGTGAACAATAATCATTTGTGTGGTAGTCCATGATAATCATCGGAGTTGTTTAAAAAACACTACATTACGCCGCCCAGAAAAATACCAATCTTCTTAGGACGCGCCTATAAGTCGGACATAGAGTTTTGGACCAAAAATTGACTCCCAAAAAACCGACTTATAGGCGAGTATATACGGTACTTTACAATAGTACCTGAAGGTGGTTTTTGACCAATTTAAAACCAGAAGAAATCATTATCCGTTGTGTTTGGCCAAAAATAGCACAGGCCAAACAAATTCTGTATACGGTATTGTTATTGTTAATTTATCAATTTCTATCACTCCAGTGTTGAAAACTACCCAGATATGCAGTCGTTGGTCAGGGCAGCCATTAAAAGACATCCGATTGTTTCTCCATCTGCAAGTTAGTGTGTAACATTTACATTGTTGAATATTTGGGTTTTTCTTAGTACTGTGTCTTGTAAATTCATGGAAGTAAATCTTGTGGTTTAAGGAGGAATAACATTCCAATACTGTTATGGAGGGTATGTACCATAACATAATTAAGAACTTTAAAATGTAGTGGATTCAGTGAATAATTGCAGTTTTAGGGGGAAAACATTTCACTGATGATCTGCAACTTCATACATTAATTCATTGAGCTAATCAGCTAGGCAATAAGATTTAAAAGGACTAGGAGAATATTAGTCATATCTATTTTTCCATTCATCATTCAAAGGAAGTTTGGCATTAAAGGGACTGGTTCACGATTTTTGATAAAAATATTTTTCATTTTTGATGGTAAACATTTAAATTACAACTCATTTAATATTGACAGCCAAAATTTTGACCTTCTGAATGCAAGTTTTAAAGCAATATTTTAGCCTTAAATCTGTGTTATGTAAACAAAGACTCGAGTCTTTTTATTATACAAACAAACAAGTAAAATATTGATTTTGTAATATAAAGCATCTTAATTCTGTATAGTCACAAATTTTAACTTTTAGATGACACATTTACCCCAAACATTCTCGAAATCTGAAAGATATAATAAACTTAGATCGATATCCATTTCTTTTGACAATTTCATAAACAATAACATACCGCAATCTTTGTTTACAAAACAAATAATAAACTCTCTAAAATGAGCTTCTTTGATAATGTATAACCTTAATTTTATGTAAACTCTTTTAAACACATTAGACAGTAGATTTTGATCATTAAAAGTGAAAAAGAAAATTTGGGGGGAAATCATGAATCAGTCCCTTTAAGTGCTTAATTGTCTCAGATAAAACCATGCAAAACAGTCCAGAAGCACATGTTACCAATCCTTGTGATATTTTACATGGAGAATCACCTATGGGTTCTATCTCCATTTACAAAATATTTCGGTAAAATATCCATGCATGTTCTTTTTATACAGCGCCACCTATTCCAGGCATATTGGTCTCAATCATCAAGCCAAAATACAGCTTTTTCAGCTATTTTCGATACCCGAAATATAGATAACTGAGATAGGCAGTTCAATTCTGGACAGACTTAAAAAAGTACCTCCTCTATGCTATAAATCATACTAAAAATGAGGTGAAAATATTTTATCATAATCGAGTACCGATGCCTTTATTATGGGTACCCCCAAAAAATAGCTGATTCAGCATTTTTTCCTTATGTTCGGAGCCATCAGTCTTCCAAGGTAGGCCAAGTTTGAGGGTTTTGTGTTCATTTAGTAAAAGCTCTGTCATATATGGCCAACTCATAAAAATATTGAGCTCGGCAAATAATATTGTCCATTTCGTCAAGGGATGCGAAGAGACTACCATTAGGAAATCTGACAAAGTCGATAAAATCCACCACACAATGAATTTCACATACCATACCAACAATTATATCAATACCAAAGGAAAAAACACATTCTCATTTTAAGAAAATTTTAATAAATACTAATTTTGAAATTGGTAATTCAAAGTATCTTATACAAATCATAGTAATTATACACCAAAACTGTATTATTATGCACAATTTCAAAATAATCCACATGTTTGACCACATAAATCTGATCCCCTGATCGTTAAAGATATTTATGTTACTCCAACTCCTTTAACCAAGTGTCCTAAAATTGAATAGGGGTTATGTACTAAGATACATCAGCCTGCCTTAGGATACCTATACAGAAAAGTCTTTTCTAATACCATGTCTGTCTATGAACCAACTGAGAGATAGACCAATATGTGCAAAGCAATACACCAATCTTCTTTCAATGAGAGTTAAGGTGGCTCACTACAACTTAAAGAGTTTTTCAAATCAGCACAAGAATGATTTCATCATGAAGGATATGATACATCATAAGTATATATGTCAAAAAGGCATACAATATGCAATTTTGGATAAAAATAACATGATTTTAAAAATTAATATCATTAACTATAAAAAATAGCCTATGGCGGATTTGAACTCAAGATCTAAGGTTCACCAGCCGAATGCTTTATTCACTGAGCCACAATGATATACATGCAACCAAATCAATCGATAAAAACAATTTCACAAAACATTCAAATTGCTAACTTGTGATATGAGCCTTGGTGTAATGAGCTACCTTAAATATCTTGTAGATGAAACAATCTACAGAGATTTTTTTAACAATGTACATAAGATTTAAAAATCCATAACAACCAAAGCTGTCTAAATGTTTGAGGGATCTTGTAGAATTACTGAAGTAGAAATAGATACAGTATAGTAATATATAAATTTAACCTCATCCCTGAACATGGACAGAATGATTATTTCATGAGATTGACTTTTGTGCAAGATTTAACATGTGTAACATAATAAAAACATCATTTGCATGAAATGTATTTGACCTTACATGTAATGCGACCTTAAACATGACTTTCATTCATTGGGTTTCTATCGATCTATTTGTAATAAAGAAGTGACTTTGAATATGGCCTTTACTTTCATTAAATTTTATTTATCTTGATTAAGCTTCAGTCCTTCACTACAAGTTTTATGTTTTGAAGGTAAAAAATAAAACAATGATATCAAATAAAAAAACCAAATTTTCATCCACTAAGTTTTAACAACCCATCTTATGGAGCATTTTGAGAGAAAAATTCAGTTCTTTACAAAATCCTTGCATTATGTTTAATGACAATGGGGCCTAAAATGAAAATTACTGTGTTTCCACTGTTTTGAAATTATACCTCCTACCCTAGAATTTAAAATAAAATATATATTGTTAAAGAGATTTTTCAATAAACATTGTTTTGAAGTTCACACTTGTACTAATTTCAAAGTAATTAATATCAAGCATATTTAAAAGTACCATTAACTGTAAAAACTGAGCCCCTCAAATCAAATATGTTAATGTACCTGTAACTTTAAAAATATAGATTGTGATTAGATTGTCTCTTAGTGTTGTTTTGAAAATAAAAGTTTGAGAAAAAAATTATAATGTATATTCTACCAGCCTACTTCAGTTTTGACTTACATGTTAACAGAAACACAAAAATTTACATTTTTAGTCTGATCGATTCATAAAATTAAATACATGCAATGTGTATATAACAGACAAATATAATGTAATCCCATGTATTATACCATAATCTATAACAATTGTAGAATTAAGAAATATTGATGTACACAGCATTATAGTACATGTACATCGTTGACAAGGTCTCTTCTGATACTGAACATTGCTATCAGATCCATAACTATACTTCAGATAATGTTCATCTATGTGCAGATTTTCCATTGCTTCTAACGTGACACCTTGGACACTCATTCACAGTTTCTTTGTTTTGTTTGGTTCATTCTCTTACACTATAAGTAAAAATCATACATTTAATGAAAACTTTCTCTGAAAAGATAAAATTTGGGGGGGGGGGGGGGGGGGGGGGGGGCTCTTATATATAATACATACAAAACACTCTGTAATACTTTCATTGTCAGAATAAGGACAAAAAGACAGCCAGACATGCTAAAAACAAATTCTTGGATAATTATGATTAATAATTAGAATTCACATGTAATTCATTTTTACAACATTCTGAATGTAAAAATATATTTAGATTATCAAACACAAGAAGTATTTGAAAACAGGTTCATTAATAAGCAACAAACAAAGGCAAAATAAGTTATCATTTTCAGACCATACATGTATATGCTAGTTCGTGTTTATTTGATCAGTTGGGCATCAGATTGAAAATCAATTTTATAAATGTAGAATTAGTACAGGATATGCATTTATTTTACCTACTTGTATTTCATCTTCAATACTGGTAGGTACTTTCAAACATGCCAAAGAATTCCTCAATTTGCTTTATACCCTGCAATAAAGTAAAAAATTCCATTAAGAATTTTCTAACAAAAAGGGATACAGTACTGTGATAAATGGTAGGTTGTAGCAAATTTGGTATATGACATAGTTATATATGTTTGTAGGTTTATGTTATTATAATTTATGCCTTTAGATTTGACTACATACTCTTGAATAATTTTGTACCTCAGCAGTAGTGTGCAGGAGCAGTATGAATTTGATATCAGGTGTTCAGATCAGATGATATATTGGTACTGTTCCTTGATCCTGACATATTTTCAGTTAGGGAATGTACCTACTTTCCGCATCATGTTTCATGTCGGGTTAATTGTTCAAACAAAAGCAAAAACAAAAGCAGTGCATTAAAAAAGGTTTACACTACACTTGTCCTTGAATGAATGTATTATTCAATGACCAAAAGCAAATTACTCATATTTCCTGTTCAGATTTTTTTCCACCTTCTGTGGGAGTTGGAATTTTTTCCTCTATTCTTTCTCAACCACCCCCCACCCCCAATCACTATTGAAATATTTAAATGGAATGTGACTGGCTTTTAAAATTTGGAATAAATTACAGATCTTTAATCTCCTTTTCTTACTGTCTGAGTGTTAGACAAAAAACGTCCCTGGCTCTGATGCCTCTGAAGATTTTATAGTTCCTATGGAAGGTCTCTGTAATACTGTATAACACTACATGAACATTTCCTCAGCATAGACATAAATATTCATTTTTTCACCACCTAATTACTGCTACAAAACCCACAGATTTGGCATCACACTTTATAAAAAACATTAAAAAACCCAGCTAATATTTTTCGGGGAGCTGGAGCCGGGAGTGGGACATTATAAACACAAATTTATGTAAAGTTTCCTTACCAGCTTCAACCTGAATTGCCTCCCTTGACCGATACCAAAACATTGGTGATGCACCTCAATCCGCCTTCGCCTTTCTGGAAGAGCAATTGTCCATGTTCTTTTCCAATATATGCCGTAATGGTCTCGTTGTTTTTGACATATTTAACTGTCCGGTAACGCATAAAACTGTAAAACTCTGGTCCGGTACAAAATCAATAAGGGTATTTCGAACCGTTTGATGAACATAGGTGTGCAGAAGTATCTTTCTTACAATCAATCAACGATGAAGTGTCAGAATCTTCGAAATTATTACCAAAATTTCCACAAATAAAGCTATGATCTCCAAAACATTTGCAAAAATTACAAGTCAGACGATGCCAGCATTTCTCGTATACCTTTTGAGACTCTTTTTTTGAAGAGTTACACGGGGAATCCCCATTTCGATTTATACAGAAGAAGTGTATTTATCATGTTTTTTCGGCCTTTTTCACTATTTCCGAGCTTAGAAATGATAATATAAATGTATTTAAACGAGTATTATAAAAAAATTGTTTAGAAATCATTAAAAGAAACGGTTTTACAACCAAATTAATTTTCTTCAAATAAGTCGGAATATAGCTACTATTTATGGCAATTTTCAGCTACTTCTCATTATTTGCCAAGCTCCATAATATAATTCTTAATATATCTTAAGTATCTAAAAAATATGGAAATACTACCAATTAAAATAGTTGTCTACCTTACACGATACAGGTGCTCAAAGTTGACTAACAATGAACATCTCAAATAGTAAGCCATGTTTGCCGCACCCCCCTTTTAATGCGTCAAACATGAAAAATCATCCAACAGTCGCAAATGATACATTAGACTGTATATTTCACCATATCAATAAGTTTTAATTCATAAAACTGATATTAACTAATTCAATTTATCGCAAAAATGGGTAATTTTAAACCATTTTCTATGTAGGGAAGCTAGGGATTGACCGAAATGCAGTTTGCTCGTGTTACTATAAATAGAATGAACTTGACCTATATTTTGGTCTCATGATTGACTCACTTTAGACCATACATCAAAAAAATATCATCATTGTTGGGAAGTTTTGACCCCCCTTCTGGTAATATTTTTCTGATTTTGCCTGTTTTTCTCTGAGACAAGCACTTAAAACAATGTTCCATTCTTCCTTAAAAGAAAATTTTTGTTGATTTACTTTATGGGTAATTAAAGCGTATTTCCACATGTATTATTGACAATTTATCTTTGTTAGCTCACGAAGACTCACGTGAGATTTTCTGATTGAAAGTTGTCCGTTGTTTGTCGTTGTTGTAAACTTTTCACATTTTCATCTTCATCTCCTGAAGCACTGGGCCAATGTCAACCAAACTTAGAATAGAAACATCCTTGGGTGAAGAGGATTCACATTTATTCAAATGAAGGGTTCCTCCTTCAAAGGGGAGATAGCACAAAAATAGGGTGGGGTCATTTTAAAAATCTTCTTCTCAAGAACCACTGGACCAGAAAAGTTTATATTTACATGAAAGCTTCCTGACATAGTGCAGATTCAAGTTTGTTAAAACCACAGCCCCCAGATGTAGGGTGGGGCCACTATAGGGGGTCAAGTTTAACATACAAATATACAGGGGAAATATTTAAAAATCTTCTCAAGAACCACTGGGCCAGAAAAGTTTATATTTACATGAAAACTTTCTGACATAGTACAGATTCAAGTTTCTAAAAATCATAGCCCCTGGGGGCAGGGTAGGGCCACAATAAGGGATCAATGTTTTACATAGAAATATATAAGGAAAATCTTTTAAAATCTTCTTCTCAAGAACCATTTGGCCAAAGAAGTTTACATAAAACACAAAAGCTTCCTGACATAGTGCAGGTTCAAGTTTGTTAACATCACGGCCCCTGGGGATAGGGTGGGGCCACAATAGGGGATCAAAGTTTTGCATGCAATATGTAGTGAAAATCTTTTAAAAATTTCAAGAATCACTGGACCAGAAAGGTTTACCTTTACATGAAAGTTTTCTGATATAGTACAGATTCAAGTTTGTAAAGAACATGCCCCCGGGGGCAGGTTGGGGCCACAATAGGGTTTAAAGTTTTTCATGCGAATATGAAGGGAAAATCTTTAAATATGGGCCAAGGTGACTCAGGTGAGCGGTGTGGCCCATGGGCCTCTTGTTTTCATTGAATTTACCCAAATATTCCTTGAAAATTGAGTCAACATATAAATTTTCTGCAACTAGCAATCATTTGATATATTGTTAGTCTACCTATTTGAGTCAGTTCTTGCAGTCAGAACATAATAGAAAGTGTTCAAAGTGTTATAAATATTTACATTAAGCACCATTTATGAAAAGAAATCTCAATAAGACTTAAGTAATATTTAGTTTATAGAAGTGTTTTATTTGATATGCATATTTTATATGTAATTTTCTCAAAGTTTGTGTTTTACTGTGATGTCATGTGTGGATTCTCTAACACCCCCCACCCCCGGTCACCCCCATCAAGACACTGGTAAAATCGCTTTTTTTTTTCTCTACAGACATTTGTCAGCACCCATACTGTGCGAGTACTGTGGAGCAGTGGTTGTCATGGAACGTGGGAAGACGACGAGCATCAGAGGTAATTAGGGAAGAATTTGAAGATACACTGTTCTTCAAACTTATTTGTCTAAGGTGTGCTAGAATGGATGAGAGACTTTGAAGTGACACTGGAGCAGCAGGGAACATTCTGTCTGTCAGAAGATCTAGCTTGTCAGCGTGAATGTCTGGAGAGCTATTGTCATGACCCTTGTTTCAGTGTCACACTTTATGAGAAAAACTTTAACCTTGGCAATATTTTTTTAATTAATTAAGAGGATAGGGCTTTGATATTTCACATAGAGATGCCTCATGACCAGGACTGAAGGTTCTCAAACTTTTTTGAGCACATTTTCATACTCAAACTCCATGCTCTAATTTGTACTCATACTCAAAAGTGAAAGTTAAAAAAAAATTGAGCACGTTTTTAAAATCAAACTCAAACTCCGTGCTCTAAATCATACTCGTACTCAAAAGTGAAGGTTATAAAACTTTTATAAATCATTCTCATACTCAAATGCTTAAGATTTTTCAAGTATGCTTCGGAGCATGCTCAGAGTTGTACTCGAAACAAACATGGCTGAGTATGAGTACGGTAAAAGTTTTATAACCTCCAGGCCAGGCCTTTCATTTGGTTCCAAGAATTATGAACTGGTGACCTTAATCTTGAAATTTAACCTACTTTTCAAAAACTTCTTGGCTATATGGGGAGGGGGGGATAGGATGAGTAGAATTGCGCTTCCCATTGAGCTATGTTGTCGTCTAACAACTCTTGTTTATGTGTATACTTGTGATCAAAGCAGATTCTTTGATATGCTCTTAATCTATACTTTTTCAAAATGTTAGGACTGCCTAAACATGTATTGTCGTATTTCAGTGGAAGTTAAACTTATTTGTTTTATTTTACATGTCTTGTGGTATTTCAGTGGAAGTTAAAATTATTTTTTAGTGGCAAAGAGCAGCAGCATGTCAAAAGTATTTGAAAAAGTCTTTGAAAGGAGACCAGTTTAAAGGGAACCAGCTATGGTCCGTGAAGCAAATTGTTTACTGGTGTCGTCTGCATACCTACAGTCCACATTATATGGGCAAGTTTTTTAAAAAAAAAATTGAAATTATTATCTGTATTTGCCATTCTGTGGTTCATGAAGAACTTGATGTCATATAGATCCAGATGTTACTGTGTAGGTATTGAAAACTTTTTACAATATGACTGAAATTGAATTAGATTAAACAGAATTTTTTTTGGAAACAAAATGTTAGTTTATACTTTGGGATTATCATTGGGGGGGTGGGGGGGGGGGGGGGGGGGTCATTGTTCATAAGTTTCGTGGGTCACCCTTATCATCATCTTAGCTACCCAAGGGTTTTCTTTAGAGAAGCGGAGCGGATCATCAACCTTGGCTAGTGAAGATGCCTTACCCTCCACAAACATTGATACACAGTTTTAAGTTTCTTCTTCAATATTGTACAAGATATCTGAAGACATCAGTATTTATTTGTCACACTATTGATTTTATAAGCACAATAATTGAGTTGTGTATTCCCATATATGTCCAGAATCATCTTAATGTGATCTTATGGATATCAAGTGTGATCTGTAAAATAATGGATATCTTATGCACAAGATGATGGATATCGACTATACTTTGAAATTGAAGTAAATTGATGTTATCATTATACAAGACTGGTGGTTATATTGATAATATCATGTCAATATTGTATTGATATTAACCGTACATTTACAATGTAATGAAAGTACATGTAAATGGATGCAAGACAACATTGATATTGACAAAATGATGATGACATCGTGTCAACAGTGATCTGTAAAATTTGTTGTTAACTCACAGGAACTGAAAGCTCAAGTGAGTTTTTCTGATCACTTTTTGTCCAGCATACATCTGTAAACTTGGAACATTTTCGACTTCTTCTCAAGAACCACTCTACAGGGCTAATTTCAGCCAAACTTGCCATAAAGCATGCTTGGGTAGTTTGTTCAAATGAAGTGCCGCCATGCCTTTTTAGCTCACCTGAACCGAAGGTTCAAGTGAGCTATTCTGATCACATTTTATCCGGCGTCCGTCTGTCTGTCTGTCCGTAAACTTTTCACATTTTCGACTTCTTCTCCAGAACCACTGGGCCAATTTCAACCTAACTTGGCCAAAAGCATCCTTGGGTGAAGGGCTTTCAAGTTTGTTCAAATGAAGGGCCATGTCCCTTTCAAAGGGGAGATAATCACAAAAATGCAAAAATAGGGTGGGGTCATTTAAAAATCTTCTTCTCAAGAACCACTGGGCCAGAAGAGCTGAAATTTACCTGAAAGCTTCCTGACATATTGCAGATTCAAGTATGTTCAAATCATGGCCCCCGGTGGTAGGATGGGGCCACAAGGGGGGATCAAAGTTTTACATACAAATATATAGGGAAAAACTTTAAAAATCTTCTTCTCAAGAACCACTAAGCCAGAAAAGCTGAGATTTACATGAAAACTTCCTGACATAATGCAGATTCAAGTTTGTTCAAATCATGGGCCCCGGGGGTTGGATGGGGCCACAATAGGGGATCAAAGTTTTACATACAAATATATAGGAAAAATCTTTAAAAATCTTCTTCTCAAGAACCACTGAGCCAGAAAAGCTGATTTTTACATGAAAACTTTCTGACATAGTGCAGATTCAAGTTTGTTCAAATCATGGCTCCCGGGGGTAGGATGGGGGCCACAAGGGGGGATCAAAGTTTTACATACAAATATATAGGGAAAAACTTTTAAAATCTTCTTCTCAAGAACCACTAAGCCAGAAAAGCTGAGATTTACATGAAAGCTTCCTGACATTATGCAGATTCAAGTTTGTTCAAATCATGGGCTCCGGGGGGGTTGGATGGGGCCACAATAGGGGATCAAAGTTTTACATACAAATATATAGTTAAAATCTTTTTCTCAATAACCACTGAGTCAGAAAATCTGATATTTACAAGAAAACTTTCTGACATAGTGCAGATTCAAGTTTGTTCAAATCATGGCCCCCGGGGGTAGGATGGGGCCACAAGTGGGGGGGGGGGGGGGGTCAAAGTTTTACATACAAATATAGGAAAAAGCTTTAAAAATCTTCTTCTCAAGAACCATTGGGCCAAAGAAATTTACATGAAAGCTTTCTGACATAGTGTAGATTCAAGTTTGCAAAGGGTAGTTTGGACCATAATAGGGACTAAGGTTTTACATGCAAATATATATGGAAAGTCTTCAGATATGGTGAGCGATGTGGCCCATGGGCCTCTTGTTTGAAGTGGAGATAATTAAGAATTAGTAAAAAATTTGTGGCATCATTTAAATATCTTCTCAAGAACCAATGGGCCAATTTCAAACAAACTTGGCACAAATCATCCTTGTGTAAAA
The DNA here is from genome assembly GCF_947568905.1 of Ostrea edulis. Classification (NCBI taxonomy): domain Eukaryota; kingdom Metazoa; phylum Mollusca; class Bivalvia; order Ostreida; family Ostreidae; genus Ostrea; species Ostrea edulis. Next base: position 14,905,732 of record NC_079169.1, read on the forward strand.
GGGATTCAAGTTTGTTCATATGAAAGGCCATGCTCTCTCCAAAGGGGAGATAAAAAAGAAAATGTAAAAATAGGGTGGGTCCATTTAAAAATCTTCTAGGCCAGAAAAGTTGAAACTTACATGAAAGCATAGATTTAAGTTTGTGAAAATCATGTGCGCCCCCCCCCCCCCCTCCCAGGGGTAGGGTGGGGACACAATAGGGGATCAATGTTTTGTGGGGTATCAAAGTTGTACATGGACATGGGAGTATGTAGGAAAAACCCTTTAGGAATCTTTTCAATAACACAGGGGTCGAAATTAACTTTTTCTACCACAGGCTAATTTTAGCCTGTGGGTAAAAAATCCACAGGCTAAAATGAAAACCTACAAGCTAAAATAAAAATAATGAAACAGTGCTCTTTTTATATATATTTTTTTTTCAATCAATGATTTTTCCCATCATTACTGAGCCTAGTGGGTCAACAGGCAGCGTTTGGACAAGACACTAAATTACGTAAGTCATATGGTGCAATGTCTAGGTCTCTTGATTATCGCACCTCTAGCAGTCTAATCCACAACTTGTTTACCACAGGTCTAGATCCAGTCTTCCAATTTCATGCCACATCAGGGTTGTCACTAGTGATTTTTTAAAGCGAATACAGGACTCATGGTTTTATAAGCAGCACGATCACGAGTCCTATGACTTTTTTGATAATCGTTTACGCGGTGAGAAATGCACCCTTGTTGTCACTACAACCCGACCTCAATATGACAATAAATTTAGATAGGACATTCTCATGATTCTGATAAAAATAACTACCGGAAGACTTGGTAAAACATAGACTCCGATATTTTTTGTAGATAAATGAATAACAAAAACATCATACTTGGAATTATTCAATTTAATCACCCCTATAGGTGAACAGGACTCGTGGCACATGTCGATATGCGATGTCCGATCTCTAAAGCATTTGTTTGACTCCAAGTTTCTTAAAAAATCATAAAAGAAAAAATCCGGATAAAAACGGTTATTGAAATCGGTCGTTCATGTAAGCGTTTGTATGATTCAGAGTGCAAGTTTGAGAAAAGCAAATAGCACATCACCGTATAAAACGGATACGATACGATCATGGTTTGTAAATCACCACTCGCTAAGATTTTCGAGTGTCCATTATTTTTACTCACTATTTTTCAAATGTACACGCATTTTGCGAGTATTTCTCGCTAATTTCGAGCCCTGTAACAACATGTCCATGATCAGTCATATTAATATGCAAGCATTCCCAGGTATTGTGTACTGAAGTTTGTTCTAATTAAGACCCTGGGGGTAGGATGGGGCTACAATAATTGATGTGACCTTCGAGTTTGACCTTACCCCTGGGGGTAGGATGGGGTGACAATAATTGATGTGACCTTTGAGTTTGACCTGACCCCTGGGGGTAGGATGGGGCAACAATAATTGATGTGACCTTTGAGTTTGACGTGACCCCTGGGGGTAGGATGGAGCGACAATAATTGATGTGACCTTTGAGTTTGACCTACTTTTAAGAAAATCTAAGCTAGGTATTATCTTCTAAAGTATTTAAAGTATGGCTTCCATATTTAGTATATAGTTTCCTTATGACAAGAAATTTCATTTGATGCCGTGATTTTTTACCATATGACCATGAATTTTTACCCAAAGTTTAAATTATCCAAATTTTTACCTTGCTCACAACTTTTGAATGATACATCTTTCATACATGTATGTATGCATTCCTTGCGACAAGACCTTTCTTTTGTTTCCAAATTTTTTTTACCTTGTAACCTTGACCTTGGATTTTGACCCACTTTCAAGAAAAAATAACCTAGACAATATCCTCTGAATTGTTTAAGGTAGGACTTTCATATTTTGTATGTAGATTCCTTATGGCAAAACCATTTCATGCCATGATTTTTTATGACAGTGTGCAACATGGTTATATCATGACCCTATGGGGCTAGGTGAGGGCACAATATGAGTTCAAATTTTCATGGAAATAAAGATAGCAGAATATCTTCTTTTTTTTTAATCTCCCAGCAGGACCAAGGTGGTTCGTGTGAGTCATGTGGTCCATGAGCCTCTAATTCAGTTAAAAGTTTATGACAAGTATAAAACACAAAAGAAATACAGGCAATTACAACCATCTGCTCAATAATCATGAATCGATATTGACAGCACTTGGGAAACTTTGTAGTCAAAAATTATTGTTTAAATACTAGAGTAATCCATCATAACGACCATCTATTAGAACTCACATGATTTGATATTGATTTGATATTGATACGATATTGTCAATATCGTAACTACCTTATGTCGTTAACATTACTTTTTCTTCCTGGAAAAATACAAATAATGACCTTAGTTTAATTATTTCCATATGTAGAATGTATAAATACAATTGCACAGTCACAATTACTATCAAATTATAGTCCATCGCAAGAGAAAGTGTCTGTAATTCGGTGGAATTTTTTCATGAGAGTCAATTGACCAGTTAATGTGGGTTGGTTTTAGGGTCAAAATTATCCACGTAATTGTGTCCCCATGAACCAGTTAATTTCAATTAACACACACCCACTCCCCAGCCCCTGGCCAAGTGGTTAGAGCATCGTGCTCAATATCACATGGACTCTCCTCTGGTCAGCGCGAGTTCGAATTCCGCTCGCACCGGTGAGAAAGTTTCCCAGTTTACTATCAGAAGGTCGGTGGTCTTTTCCCAGGTACATTATATCTGGGTTCTCTCTTCCACCAATAAAAACAGGGTGCCACCAGATAACTGAAAAATTGTTGAGTGTGGCAGAAAACATCAAAACAATCAATCAATCAATCCATGAACAATGTTGATTCTACTTCAGTTGAATTGGGTGACAATAAGCTCCCTGCAAATAGAAGCAAATTTGATGACACTACATATAGCAATGTCCACAACAGTCATAAATAGTACATGTAGGGACAGATATTGGTGATCGGTGAAACAGCTAAATAAAATTACAATATTTCTCTATACCTTTGGTCATGGGCACCTGAGATTAATGGGTATTGTATGTTCATATTTTCCAGAGAAAACTCTGCATCCAACAGGGGTAGATTTCCCCATGAAGAACGCAAGAATGGGAGGTGGGTTTTCTTCAGCAACAGACAGTTTTACCACAATAGTAGATGTTGACCGGATCAATAATAGACTAAGCAGGGAGAGCTGTTCTGAAGAGGAGGTTGATATTATTTCCACAGGTATCACACATTTTGGTTATTTCAATCCAAAGTCTCTACTACTGGTGTGATTCGCTGTAGTGATACGAGATATTCCACACCAAATAAGATGACTTGCTTCAGGTGTTAGAAAATAGAAGATAAAAAATTAAAAGATGCAACTGACAAACAGACTCCTATTCTTAAAAAGGATTATTATATGTGTAAGACAAGGTTTACAATGCAATAGTTTGAACATCTAACAGTGTGAAGAACAAAATGGTTCACATTAATCAAACTTTCATTTCTTTCAGAGCCACCAAAGCAGAAAATTAAAGTGGAACCTCAGGAGGAGACTGAGGACCTCGAGGACCCCTTCATTCTGCCACCATCTGATAATGCCCGCTTTGTGCAGGATGTGACTCAAAAGGTAAATCAATATGTTCATGAGAAGTTAAATTTTAAATCTTTCTATGTGCTTTACATTATTGTATCATTACTGTACACTTGTATCATCACTGTACACTTCTATCTTCACTGTACACTTGTATCATCACTGTACACTTGTGTCCTCACTGTACACTTGTATCATCACTGTACACTTGTATCATTACTGTACACTTGTGACTTCACTGTACATGTGTATCATCACTGTACACTTGTATCATCACTGTACACTTGTGTCCTCACTGTACACTTGTATCATCACTGTACACTTGTATCATTACTGTACACTTGTGACTTCACTGTACATGTGTATCATCACTGTACACTTGTATCATCACTGTACACTTGTATCATCACTGTACACTTGTGTCCTCACTGTACACTTGTATCATCACTGTACACTTGTGTCATCACTGTATACTTGTATCATCACTGTACACTTGTGTCATCACTGTACACTTGTGTCCTCACTGTACACTTGTATCATCACTGTACACTTGTGTCATCACTGTACACTTGTGACTTCACTGTACATGTGTATCATCACTGTACACTTGTATCATCACTGTACACTTGTATCATCACTGTACACTTGTGACTTCACTGTACACTTGTATCATCACTGTACACTTGTATCATCACTGTACACTTGTATCATCACTGTACACTTGTGTCCTCACTGTACACTTGTATCATCACTGTACACTTGTATCATCACTGTACACTTGTGTCCTCACTGTACACTTGTATCATCACTGTACACTTGTGTCATCACTGTATACTTGTATCATCACTGTACACTTGTGTCATCACTGTACACTTGTGTCCTCACTGTACACTTGTATCATCACTGTACACTTGTGACTTCACTGTACATGTGTATCATCACTGTACACTTGTATCATCACTGTACACTTGTATCATCACTGTACACTTGTGACTTCACTGTACACTTGTATCATCACTGTACACTTGTATCATCACTGTACACTTGTATCATCACTGTACACTTGTGTCCTCACTGTACACTTGTATCATCACTGTACACTTGTATCATCACTGTACACTTGTGACTTCACTGTACATGTGTATCATCACTGTACACTTGTATCATCACTGTACACTTGTATCATCACTGTACATGTGTATCATCACTGTACACTTGTATCATCACTGTACACTTGTATCATCACTGTACACTTGTATCATCACTGTACACTTGTGACTTCACTGTACATGTGTATCATCACTGTACACTTGTATCATCACTGTACACTTGTATCATCACTGTACACTTGTGTCATCACTGTACACTTGTGTCATCACTGTACACTTGTGTCATCACTGTACATGTGTATCATCACTGTACACTTGTATCATCACTGTACACTTGTATCATCACTGTATACTTGTATCATCACTGTACATGTGTATCATCACTGTACATGTGTATCATCACTGTATACTTGTATCATCACTGTACACTTGTATCATCACTGTGCATGTGTATCATCACTGTATACTTGTATCATCACTGTACATGTGTATCATCACTGTATACTTGTATCATCACTGTACACTTGTTTTATCACTGTACACTTGTATCATCACTGTACACTTGTATCTTCACTGTACACTTGTATCATCACTGTACACTTGTGACTTCACTGTACACTTGTGTCATCATTGTACACGTGTATCATCACTGTACACTTGTATCGTCACTGTACACTTGTGACTTCACTGTACATGTGTACCATCACTGTACACTTGTATCATCACTGTACACTTGTATCATCACTGTACATGTGTATCATCACTGTACACTTGTATCATCACTGTACACTTGTATCATCACTGTACACTTGTGACTTCACTGTACATGTGTATCATCACTGTACACTTGTATCATCACTGTACACTTGTATCTTCACTGTACACTTGTATCATCACTGTACACTTGTATCATCACTGTATACTTGTATCATCACTGTACACGTGTATCATCACTGTACACTTGTATCATCACTGTATACTTGTGTCATCACTGTACATGTGTATCATCACTGTATACTTGTATCATCACTGTACATGTGTATCATCACTGTATACTTGTATCATCACTGTACACTTGTGTCTTCACTGTACATGTGTATCTTCACTGTACACTTGTATCATCACTGTACACTTGTATCATCACTGTATACTTGTGTCATCACTGTACATGTGTATCATCACTGTCCACTTGTATCTTCACTGTACACTTGTATCATCACTGTACACTTGTATCATCACTGTATACTTGTATCATCACTGTACACGTGTATCTTCACTGTACACTTGTATCATCACTGTACACTTGTATCATCACTGTATACTTGTGTCATCACTGTACATGTGTATCATCACTGTATACTTGTATCATCACTGTACATGTGTATCATCACTGTATACTTGTATCATCACTGTACACTTGTGTCTTCACTGTACATGTGTATCATCACTGTCCACTTGTATCATCACTGTACACTTGTTTTATCACTGTACACTTGTATCATCACTGTACACTTGTATCTTCACTGTACACTTGTATCATCACTGTACACTTGTGACTTCACTGTACACTTGTGTCATCACTGTACACTTGTATCATCACTGTACACTTGTATCATCACTGTCCACTTGTATCGTCACTGTACACTTGTGACTTCACTGTACATGTGTACCATCACTGTACACTTGTATCATCAATGTACACTTGTATCATCACTGTACATGTGTATCATCACTGTACATGTGTATCATCACTGTACACTTGTATCATCACTGTACACTTGTATCATCACTGTACACTTGTGACTTCACTGTACATGTGTATCATCACTGTACACTTGTATCATCACTGTACACTTGTGTCATCACTGTACACTTGTGTCATCACTGTACACTTGTGTCATCACTGTACACTTGTGTCATCACTGTACATGTGTATCATCACTGTACACTTGTATCATCACTGTACATGTGTATCATCACTGTATACTTGTATCATCACTGTACACATGTATCATCACTGTATACTTGTATCATCACTGTATACTTGTGTCATCACTGTACATGTGTATCATCACTGTACACTTGTATCATCACTATACACTTGTATCATCACTGTATACTTGTATCATCACTGTATACTTGTATCATCACTGTACACGTGTATCTTCACTGTACACTTGTATCATCACTGTACACTTGTATCATCACTGTATACTTGTGTCATCACTGTACATGTGTATCATCACTGTATACTTGTATCATCACTGTACACTTGTATCTTCACTGTACACTTGTATCATCACTGTACACTTGTGTCATCACTGTACATGTGTATCATCACTGTACATGTGTATCATCACTGTATACTTGTATCATCACTGTACACTTGTGTCTTCACTGTACATGTGTATCATCACTGTCCACTTGTATCATCACTGTACACTTGTGTCCTCACTGTACACTTGTATCATCACTGTACACTTGTATCTTCACTGTACACTTGTATCATCACTGTACACTTGTTTTATCACTGTACACTTGTATCATCACTGTACACTTGTATCATCACTCTCCACTTCTATCGTCACTGTACACTTGTGACTTCACTGTACATGTGTATCATCACTGTACACTTGTATCATCAATGTACACTTGTATCATCACTGTACATGTGTATCATCACTGTACACTTGTATCATCACTGTACACTTGTGACTTCACTGTACATGTGTATCATCACTGTACACTTGTATCATCACTGTACACTTGTATCATCACTGTATACTTGTATCATCACTGTACACGTGTATCTTCACTGTACACTTGTATCATCACTGTACACTTGTATCATCACTGTACACTTGTATCATCACTGTACACTTGTGACTTCACTGTACACTTGTATCATCACTGTACACTTGTTTTATCACTGTACACTTGTATCATCACTGTACACTTGTATCATCACTGTACACTTGTGACTTCACTGTACACTTGTATCATCACTGTACACTTGTTTTATCACTGTACACTTGTATCATCACTGTACACTTGTATCATCACTGTACACGTGTATCTTCACTGTACACATGTATCATCACTGTACACTTGTATCATCACTGTACACTTGTATCATCACTGTATACTTGTGTCATCACTGTACATGTGTATCATCACTGTATACGTGTATCATCACTGTACACTTGTATCATCACTGTCCACTTGTATCATCACTGTACACTTGTATCATCACTGTACACTTGTATCATCACTGTACACTTGTATCTTCACTGTACATTTGTATCTTCACTGTACACTTGTGTCATCACTGTACACTTGTGTCATCACTGTACACTTGTATCTTCACTGTACACTTGTATCATCACTGTACACTTGTATCATCACTGTACACTTGTGTCATCACTGTACACTTGTATCATCACTGTATACGTGTATCATCACTGTACACTTGTATCATCACTGTACACTTGTATCTTCACTGTACACTTGTATCTTCACTGTACACTTGTGTCATCACTGTACACTTGTGTCATCACTGTACACTTGTATCATCACTGTACACTTGTATCATCACTGTACACTTGTGTCATCACTGTACACGTGTATCTTCACTGTACACTTGTATCTAAACCAATCGTGGTAGTTCAGTGTTTGGAGTATGTACATTGTGACCAGGAGAACATGGAATCACTCCTTACTTGTACATGTACACACATTGTCTGTATCACTCGTACATATACACACCTTGTCTGTATCACACGTACAGGTACACACCTTGTGTGTATCACTCGTACAGGTACACACCTTGTCTGTATCACACATACAGGTACACACCTTGTCTGTATCACACGTACAGGTACACACCTTGTCTGTATCACTCGTACAGGTACACACACCTTGTCTGTATCACTCGTACAGGTACACACCTTGTCTGTATCACACGTACAGGTACACACCTTGTCTGTATCACACGTACAGATACACACCTTGTCTGTATCACACGTACAGGTACACACCTTGTCTGTATCACACATACAGGTACACACCTTGTCTGTATCACACGTACAGGTACACACACCTTGTCTGTATCACACGTACAGGTACACACTTTGTCTGTATCACACGTACAGGTACACACCTTGTCTGTATCACACGTACAGGTACACACCTTGTCTGTATCACACGTACAGGTACACACCTTGTCTGTATCACACATACAGATACACACCTTGTCTGTATCACTCCTTGGGCATAAAATATAAACATTAACTGCTCCTTTGCCAGTGCTTGGCGAGAGTCAAGCTTTTTAGATGAAATTTACAATCCAGAGTCCTGCATCGGCAGGCTATAGAACTCTCACTGCTATAAGAGAGATGAAAATTCCTTATCCGCCAAAATTTATTCCACTAAAATTATTAGCATTCCTTTGAGTCTGCAAATCGCCAAATTTTTCCCCGCGGAAGAAACCTGCTATACGGTAATAAAACATTGTCACATGTGCAGTGTTGTAAGAGAAAATGAACCGCCATGTGGAGAAGAAACTCGATGATGACATCACGGTTTAATGAATGTGTATCTGCTCTGTTTATACTTGATTAGAAGGCTACTTGAAATATTTTGCAAAACTCATTTATAGAGCTAACATGATGATAGTAAATACTTGTTTATTACGAATTCTTTCATCATGTATTGGAAAAGAGGCACGCGAGACTTATAAAACCTATTAGTGCAATGAAAACGTATATGAATTACGATTGTGTGTCGGTTGATGTTGTAGATTGGGGTGATGTTTGAGCCAGTTCCTGTCCTGGATGATGTTCATAGCTCCGTATCAGAGGATATTGTATTTAAGGTAGTGTGCAAAAGTTTTTTTTACTGCGTTTACAAATTACATATACATGTATACATATGGAAGTTTTTCAAAATTCTATAAATCAGCAAATCAAAGTGTCTACTTATTCAATTGTTTTTAACATAACAGGCAATGCTGTGTTTTGTTGGGTACTTTATGATTTTTTTTCCAGGCAATGCTGTGTTTTGTTGAGGATGTCATTACAGAGACCTTTTCTTACAAGGTTAACATGGGCAGGTATGTTAGTCAAGAAAGATAACTCCTGCATTTAGAGGAATATTTAAAGGAAAGTGAATATCTACATGTACAATACGTAGATGTTGTGGACAAACATGTAGATTTAGAATACATTGATCTTCATCAGATCACACTGATTTACCAGTACAGCATTGGCTTATTAAACAGCATTAATATACAGTACCCGCAACGTTATTCTTGACATGATAAACGATTGAACACGATACACGCACGATAGGATAGGATACACGCACGATACGATAGGATACACGCACGATACGATAGGATACACGATAAACCTGATAAACGCAAAACCTGATAAACGATCTTCACGATAGACCTCATAAACGCAAAACACGATAAACGATCTTCACGATAAACGGAAAACCTGATAGAAATGTTGTAAATTTAGAAACAGTTTAGACGGAACGAAATTTTGATACCTACAACATAATTACATTATGTTTACATTATGTTGATAATAATATTGAAGGATTTCAATGTTCATTATATACCTACATTACGGACAAAGCGGATTTCTTGTTTCCCGCGTTCTCGCGATGGGAAAAAATCTAACGCGGTAATCTATAGGTAACTCAGGAAAACCGCGTTCTCATCGCGGGATGACTATCAGCTACCTGTCCCCGTCGCGGTAACATTTGTTTAAAACATTGATCGGTTTTGTACCATATAATTTCTTTAATCCACGGTCGTACGTTTTTTTGTTTTTTTTAATGCCATCACAGCTAAAATTTAAAAAAAATAATAAAATATATACGGCATTGAATTCATTATTTGATATCTATATGAATTTTATCAGCCAATGATTCTAAAACTTATATTGTCACCTAATGTTTAATATATAGATTATACAGGGAATTAACTAAATGTAATATAATGTAGTGATATCATGCTTCAGTAGCTCTCTTATGCTAATGTATATTACCTTGAGTATGAAATAAAACCAAGTAATATTGTGCGTGTAGCGAGGAGGGGGTTATTTTGCATCAAGCTCTAAGTTCACGGCTCATTCAACATCTCAAGTTATTTTCATAACGACCGCTTTAAAAAAAATCAACCGCACTACACCTGTTAGATATTTTTACACTATGATTGATAATTGATAGTCATAAGTAATTGGAACATATTTATTTGAATTGATATTTTGTTAACAAAACATAAATATACTGTTTAAAAAACATAAACAAAACCCAGCTTGTTTTAAATTCGCAATTTTGAAACGCTTAGTGTGTAAAAAAAATTCAAATAATCATCAAAACCAACATAAATTTCCAGTATCTACACGTACGAGTATTGGTACATGTGTACATGTACAAGGTATATAAAAAAAAACAACGATGACAGCGGAATCGTGCCCAGTTGAGCAGAATTTTGGGGGATGCAACACCCTTGCATCCTTTTAAAACTTAATCTTCTAAATGTGTGAAATACAATGTCCCTGAGAATGTTAGCTGTCAAAACACGGGTGATACACAAAATCAGATATAAGGACGCGCACAAGTTCAGCAGTTGCTATATAAGTAGCATACACGTGAAAAAAAAAAATCGGAAGAAAAAGAACCATTATTAAAATATACATGTATGTGATAAACAATGTAATTTACTGATTTTTCCTTTCAAATCGGAACTCCCTATTTTTCTGTTTGTGTTAATTACAAATAACTGTTTCTAGACAAACAAATGTTTATGAACTTCAGAAGGAGCTTTCAGATTTACTGTGCTCGGTTTACTGTCCTACTTTCCAGACTACTTAGAATTAAATTGTGATAAATTTTCACTCTCTCTCTGGACAGACAAATAGCTCTTCTTCTGCCTTAAAATCGACAACTTTATGTTCTCCTTCAAATATACCGTCTTTCCTCGATTCCTAAAAATAGCTTCTTTAACAAAACGAATAAAGGTTTCGGAAAGTATCGTACTTTTTCATTAGATTTTATATACGATCCCGATAGTTTCCGAAGCTACACGATAAACGATTTTCAAGATAAACGGAAAACCTGATACACGCAAAACACGATACACGATAGACCTGATAAACGCAAAACACGATAGAAAACGGAAAACCTGATACACGATAGGATAGGATACACGCACGATACGATAGGATACACGCACGATACGATAGGATACACGCACGATAGAGCACGATAGGAATGTCAAGAATAACGTTGTGGGTACTGTACATGTACTTAAGATTATAAAAATGTGTTTTAACCAATCATTCTACCTGTTATTGAAAGTGTGTGTGTGTATAGGTCATGCTTACAACATTAGATATTATCTTACAACCAGTCCTGCAGGGGTTGTCATCCCCCTCCCCTTCAATTACTATCGACTAAAACTGCATTTTTTCCCACTAAATCAAGTAAATTTTAAGTAACTGTTTTAAATTTCAAAATATTGTTGTACATACATGTATCCTTCACTGCCCATTGATAACAGTTTTAGTGTGCTAGATATGTTTAGGAGGAACTATTTATCTTAGTGCCAAAAATAAATCTGACACCCGTAGCTTGACTTTGTAGGTATCCTGGTGGTATCGGAGTTGTGGATATGTATAAATAAATCTGACACCCGTAGCTTGACTTTGTAGGTATCCTGATGGTATCGGAGTTGTGGATGTGTATAAATAAATCTGACACCCGTAGCTTGACTTTGTAGGTATTCTGATGGTATCGGAGTTGTGTATGTGTATAAATAAATCTGACACCTGTAGCTTGACTTTGTAGGTATCCTGATGGTATCGGAGTTGTGGATGTGTATAAATAAATCTGACACCCGTAGCTTGACTTTGTAGGTATCCTGATGGTATCGGAGTTGTGGATGTGTATAAATAAATCTGACACCCGTAGCTTGACTTTGTAGGTATCCTGATGGTATCGGAGTTGTGGATGTGTATAAATAAATCTGACACCCGTAGCTTGACTTTGTAGGTATCCTGATGGTATCGGAGTTGTGGATGTGTATAAGGCTCTGTCTGTACTCCCACAAGCTGACTTCCTGACGAACAAACATCTGGGTGTAAAGGACATCACCAGGTGACACAGGGAGACTGGAGCTTCCGTGTGTTCTACAGATACCAGAGACATATCAATGTTTATCACGCGTACAATGAGCATGATCAATCAGAGTTCTTCACTAGCTCAGACATTGAATTTCTGATTTATATTGTTCAACTTTATAAGTTGATAGACATGATGATGAGAGTTTATTTATTGGAATATTTGAGCTAGACTTTCTGAATTTAGCTTGAGTATTGTGAAATGTTTGTATTCAATATTTGTCACCAGAGATTTGAAAATGTATAAGATTTGAAATATTACCTGTTGTATAAATTTTTAGAGAATATTAGGGAGAATGACGATTTGGTTTTTTTCCCAATCTGACAAGAAATATATGAATATTGCTCTGAAAGATCAATCTTGACAGAGGTTATTTACACATAGTAAATAAAACCTCATTCACGAGAGTATGCATGTAAATTATTTTTTATATTTCTGAGTCGTTTGCCTAATATAAAGTCATTATTTCCATCTCCTATGGTGGTCAGATGTCTGGTCCGTACTGTAGGTCACATTTATTTCTCGAGACCTCATCTTCGCAAGGATGCATTAATGTATTTATTCACGAGACATAACTTTCACAAAATATCTTTTATCGCTTAATTCTTCTGTATTTCTAAACTAAATTTTTTCATATGACCAGGTTTGCAAAATTGTACTGTATACAGGGAAACATTCGCCCCTGTTTTATTTTCGTTCCTTTTGCCCTCGTTGTCATCACTTGGCAATTCGTTCCTTTTGCCCTCGTTGTCATCACTTGGCAAATTTAAGAGTGGGTGAAACTGTTTTCTCTCATACCTCTCTTCATTAACGCAACAATGTCTGGACGAATTCAAAACTTGGCGAAACTGTCTGCAAGTGTAGAAAGTCGAAAATGACCATGAGTGACCCTGTGTACAGTATGTAAATAATGTTCTCATGAATAAAATTTGATTTACAGTAGCCGACTCTTAGCTGATGTGGGGGCCTCTTATATCCTAGCTGATGTGGGGGCCCCTTATATCCTAGCTGATGTGGGGGCCCCTGCACACAGCAGTAAAAGCCATTTCTACAACAACAAAATCAAAATATCAATTTGGTCATCTCTGCCAATTTCTATATCCCTTTTCTGCAAATATTTGCGATAAAAAATTTAGTAAGGAAACTCTCAGGGTCAAATATTGCTTTCCTGAAAACAGTGAAATACAAGTACAATATGGAATCGCGCACATCGAGATAGTTCCAGTACATATTGAGAGCTTGTTACATTTCCATGGAGTTAAAGTAATATTTTGACAGACATTGATTAAAGTGTGAAAATAGCACTGGAATTTCTATTTTACATATCCTGTGTTGTGAGACTTATTGACTTATTTACATGTTGGTTAAAATGATGAGAGTGGTCAAGATACAGGTAAAGTCATTTCCTGTGTGGTGTTGTTTTGTTACTTTGGGATTTTCTAAAGACAGCAAAAAGGGGAAACGATGGAAAATGTGAAAAGGAGAAAATTGTTCAGAAGCATGTTTCTCAAAACTTTAATCTTTCAACAAAAATACTGATAGATTTTAAATGTCTTAAGTTTTCACAGCAAGAAGAGTGTCTTTATCGGCATAATCTGGCCTCAAGACCATAAACTGAGAATATAATATTCTCAAGTCTAAATTTCAAATCCAGCTAACTTTTGAAATAATTTTCATAAGCAAATAAAGTTTTCAGTATATGTTTGCATTTGAATTTTATTTATAAAACCTGCAGTTTTTTAAGACATCTGTGATAGATAAATTTTAAGATATAAGTAATCAAAATTTTGACTCCAGTCTATTCTCAGTTTATGGCCAGGCATCTGTAAGTCTGGTGGAGAATTTAATTGGTGTGTTAGTTGAAGGCTTATAGATTTAGGATTAAGAAGAGCAATGCCTACAAAAAAAAGGGGGGGAAAGAAAAATGAAAAATGAAAGAAAGCTATAGAAGGAGGATTAAGGGTAATAGTTCTAATTCTTTTCCTCAGTAGAGATTTGTCTCAAACACTGATATGTGGTTGGGAAATTTTGGATGTATTTTTTTTACATGTATTTTTATAAGGAGTATGTCAAAAGGTGCTGTGTATTTGTTTCAGTTTATCATAGAATGTAATGTAAAATGTGGTCTCTCAGATTTTTGAAGATTTAGATTTAAATCATATTTCAATATAACATTGACCAATCAATATTCATTCAAATTGATTTGGGGGGGGGGGGGGGGGGATAACATGTCTGGACTAAAAAAAATTATGGAGCCTCTTCAAAGTACATGTATATTTTATGCTACATGTATATTAGGAAATTATGATTTGTTGCATGACATATATTAATCTACTAATTACAGAATATTTTAATATTATAGTGAATACTTCAATTTTTCATTTTTAAGTCGCGCAAACAAAGTTTGGAGATGTTGTTTTGGCTTGGTTCTTTTTTTTCCGGCCTCTTCTTCTTTCTTGCTTCTAAAAATGTCCACAGCCATTTTCCAAAACCCTTTGATGCTAGTATTAGATATTCACGGCCAATGTATTTAGTTGTGCAGAATAATTTTTTTCAGATTGAAGGTTTTATGGGGATCAAATGGGAGTGGGGTCTAACATAGAACCTTATAGGGGGAAATAATTCCATAACTTGACAAATATAATAGATAAGAGTCCTGGGGTCTTTGGAAATGAGAAGAGAATGGCAGTGCCTACAAACTACTATCAAGTCAAGTGATTTTGATCTCTGAACATCAACATAAAAACTGGCATAACTATAACATCAGGACTAATAGCGACATGTGATCTTCAGGAATGATAAGAGGATGATAGGACTTGCATATTGATATCAATGTCAAGTGACCTTGACCTCTGATCTTGGAACGTAGAATTGGTATTATTTCAGAACTAGGTCTGACAGAGACATGGGATCTTCAGAAAGGATGATGGGATCTGCAAATTAGTATCAATGTAAAGGGACTCCAGTGACCTTGACCTCTGATCTTGAACATAAAACTGGTATAACTTTAGAACTGGAATTGATAGAGACATAGAATCTTCAGAAATGATAAGAGGATACAAACTACTATCAAGGTCAAATGACTCCTGTGATTTTGACCTTGATCATAAGAACTTGTATTACTTTAGAATCAGGACTGATAGAAACATGAAAATCTTCAGAAATGATAAAAGGATGTTGTTATCTATAAAGTGGTATCTCCAGTGACCTTGATTACAAATCTCGTATCTCTTTACAATTAAATGATGAAAGGATGTTGGGACTTACAAACTAGTATCAAGGTCACAAGTGACTCCTGTGACCTTGACTTTACTTTGGACATAAAAACTTCTTTTTTTTTTATAAAGGCCTGATAGGGATTTGA
The DNA here is from genome assembly GCF_947568905.1 of Ostrea edulis. Classification (NCBI taxonomy): domain Eukaryota; kingdom Metazoa; phylum Mollusca; class Bivalvia; order Ostreida; family Ostreidae; genus Ostrea; species Ostrea edulis. Next base: position 14,921,979 of record NC_079169.1, read on the forward strand.
GATCTTCAGAAATTATGAGAGAATGCTGGGACCTACAAACTAATATCAAGGTCAAGTGACTCCTTTGACCTTGAGCATAAAAGCATGTATATCTTTAGAACCAGACTGATAGAGACCTGGGATCTTCAGGAATGATAGAAGGATGTTAGGACCTACAAAATAGGATCAAGGTCAAGGGATGCCAGTTTTACTGAAGGAAACTGATTTTTTTGAAAATTTTCAAAATCAAGGTCTTTTCATCTAAATTTTTAAATGAAATTAAAATGGGTATGGATTTTGTGCAAGGGGGTTAATTGATGTGGGGGAAATTGTAGTACTCAGGGGAAAAAAACCCCTCTTTTATACAGCCAGTACTTTGTTTGGGAGACTTTACAATGGACAAACATATCTTTTATATGACCTACTATTGTGAAACGAGATATTTTTACTAGTCCTCCACCAGTGAAACTGAAGGGAACTAAAGGTTTTCTCTTCATTTGGTAGTCAGTCTGTCCCACTAGGTTTTAGCAGTTTTTCCATCATGATTTAATTTTAGAAGCTGGTATGTGGATTACAGATCAAGTTTAAGTTTTGTATAGGACTTGGTACCAAATTTAATTTTGCAGCCTTTTTTTTTTAAACATTCTTAATTTTGGTATGTGCTTTACTACTAAATGTTTACAGATCAAGTTTAAGTTTCATCACTGTTGAGTAATTTTTACGAGGTTTAAGAGACTTTACGACGAATATAGTTTTCCAAACTTCTTTCCACTATGTTTTAACGTAGAAATCTGAAATTTGATTTGTGGTTAATTGCAGGTAATGATTACTGATAGATACAAAGGAATTTTACTTTAGATATGGTTGACCTATTCTAACAAATATTGTAAGACTTAAGTTTCATGGTTGAATGAGCATTTTTCAATTTTTGTTTTCCAGACTTTTCTACCATGATTTTATTTAGAAAACTGAAATTTGGTATGTGGTTTTCTACTATATTTTTACAGGTCAAGTTTAAATGAGTGATTTTGTTCCAAATGTAGTTTTCTTCTGAACTTTTTTCTACAATGCCATAGAGGAATATGAATTTTTTGATGTGGTTATTGAATGATTAGCTACACATGAAGTTCTCACTTTCCTTATGTCTCATGGTTGATTGAATTCATCCTTGTATGTCTATATATAGTTCTCTGTACTAATTTGTAATCAAGTCTGTCAGATTCACCATATCTATTTACATTACATCAAAATTATAGTATTTCCTGCTATCAAAATATGACATCCTCCCACTTGTCCAAAAGTACATGGTCTGCATAAAATGACATCCCTCAAATAAATAGGGGGCACGGGTAGGGGACATGTATTGATTTTGCAATACTCTTAGAATGCTTTTTTTTATATATGTCTATAATTTGTTTTAACAACTATATTTTGAGCACCTGTGCAGCTTTTTGCACTGCTGGAACTTCTAAATTTGTTCATTACCCTAACAAGCTAACTGAAATGATACAGTCCCAAACATTACCTTCAGGATTCTGACAATCCTATTTTCATGAAGCTTCTCTGTTGTGGGTTTTTACTCCTTGAGTCCCCCTCCAGGGCAATGTCTCAGTATACTCTGGGGCAAATACATCACACACAGACAGACCTATGCACACTAGCCACTGTTCCTACAGATGTAGTGGTTGAAAATGAGTTGTACAGCACTGACAAAATGGCAAATCCACATTCTTTGCAGTAACAGATATCTAACATACTCCATACAGTGTCAATTCTCCAGAACTACTTTCTGTCTACAGTAACAATTATATAACATACTCCATACAGTGTCAATTCTCCAGAACTACTTTCTGTCTACAGTATCAGATATCTAACATACTCCATACAGTGTCAATTCTCCAGAACTACTTTCTGTCTACAGTATCAGATATCTAACATACTCCATACAGTGTCAATTCTCCAGAACTACTTTCTGTCCACAGTATCAGATATCTAACATACTCCATACAGTGTCAATTCTCCAGATATTTTTGTTGTCTACAGTAACAATTATATAACATACTCCATACAATGTCATTTCTCCGGGACTACTTTCTGTCTACAGTAACAGATATCTAACATACTCTATACAGTGTCTGATTTCTCTGGAACTATTTTCCTTCCATAGTGACAGATATTTACAGGACTACTTTCCTTGCGCAATAACAGATATGTAGCATACTCCACGTCAAGCTCCAGTCAGCTCATTAAGTTACTCCAATATTGCTACTCAGTAGGAAAATAGTCCCATACAACTGACACCGTGTGTATAACATCCAAATATGCTACAACAACACGAGTTATTTAACTTTCTGGGAAAATGAAGAACTCGATGATATTTGTTGAGGAGGTAATCTACATCGTCATCATGGCTGATTTCCTTTTAAAATATGGGTGAAAATAGAAATATCGGCAATATTTATCTACTCATTTAAAACATTCTTGCCTAGCCAAGTAGTTCAGTAGGTTAGCACGTCAACTGCTGAACTGTAGATCGCGTGTTCGAGTCCAGCAGGGGTTTTAAATTTTCTCAGATTGCTTTCAACTAAAACTGTATTTTTTGATCAAATAAAGTAAAGTTGAAAGTTTTCAATTTCAAAATATTGTACATATTATCCTCCACTTTTCATCCATACCAAATTTCTCTGATGTAGCATACTTCCTTAAATGGACTTTAAGCAATTGTGATTATAGTATTGTAAACGCTCTGTTCCTGAAGGAGATCTGAATATTATTCTGTTTGTGTAAAAAGATGAGTTTTGTAGCAATCAACATTTTGTACTCTTATCTAACAGTTATTGTTACATTAAAATTTTATGAATAACGAATATCGGAAAATCTTGCATTTCTCTAGGTAATCTCACTGTAAATGGGCGTGTTCGTGCATGTCTATTATGTTTCTACGGAAATGCATAAGTTGTGGGAGGTGCATATTTTGGAGGCCTTCTAAGCTCTACAGAAAGAAATTAGTTGTTATCATTTTAAAGCATCAAAGAGCGCAGCGCATACTGGAATGGAATAATAAATCCCTATAACGATGTATAGAGGAAATTCCCAGGTCTATGGACTCCTCAAAAAAGTAATTATTTCCCGTTATTATGAAGAGATTGCGTAACTTGTTTCGAAATTGGTTCTGGTCGTTAATGTTTTAGGCGATTCTCTTATTCCTTATTTTCAAAGATTTTAGAGTTATGTTTCAAATAAGACACGCTCCAAGGAGCATCTCTTGTTCCCATAGCTGCGTCCTCTGCTTACAGTGAAAGCTTTTGAGGGTCAGAATGAAAGAAACACGAGTCGTCTTAAATCAAACTTTTGAAAGTCGTATAAAAGTTGCATCCTTGGGGGAAAGTAATGGAATGTCGAATATCAAGTTATACAAAAAAAAATTAGGCAAAGATACACAAGAACAAATCTCATTGCTTATATATACATGTACCGTATCCTTGTTACATTGCAAGTTCGTTTTTATTTGTTCCACATAAAATGGGGTAATTTCCTTCAACACAGTAGAATAAAGTGACGAAAAGAAATATGAGAGAAAAAGAAATATAATAGCTATTAGGCCTATATAATTTCTAAATGAATTCTCTTACGATTGAATGTCCCGAAAATATTTTTAAAATGATTACACATTGACAATGAAATGTCTCCTGTTTCTGTAAATAAATCCGGGTTTTAACCTTTGAACTGAAAATTTAACACCGAAAGAAAGAGTTGAGAGAAATATGCATAAATAAACTTTATTTAAAATAAACAACCAACCAGTGAATTCATTTCAATTTTCAAACTATTAAAAAATAGATAAATGTATCTTAATATACATAACATGTGTATAAAATTAACAAATATTTTTTAATTCAATATGTCAACATATTATAAAATTTATATCTTTGTAATGAATGGAAAGTGAAAGTAAACTAATGATTAGAGGAGCTGCGTGTAATATTTCGATATTGCATACACAAACAAAGCAGACTTCTCATATACATTTAACGTTTCTGCTCAGGTGCCTATATATTTGATGATCTTTCTGAATGGCGTCAGGTGTTTATTGCAAGACAATGTTTCCATTTGTTATTAAATCACGGTAATATAAAATTTGAAATTTTCAACTACATGTATATTACATAAATAATGAATTAAACCATTGCATGATATGAATAAATAAATTGTCTTTAGAAAAATAGCGAAAATGTAATCCTCGGAAATGCTGATAAAACGTCGAATTAATGAATTTGAAATAAAAATAAATTTAAAAAAAAAATGGATTTTAGTCATCACAGTTTTCAAACAATTACGATCTACTTTGCTTTATTCTGCAGAACACGTTCATAAATTTTCCAAAGTCCATCTTTTTCTCGTCGCCCGCCGCCGCTTTGATTAAGACTTCTAAGTTGCTGTCCTCTGTGATGTGTCCATTGGCGTTTTTCACGGTCTTTAGGACATCCCATGTTTTATCAAATTCTAAAGTACCAGCTCCTTCTGATTTGAGATTTTCAAATGTCTCAAAAAGTTCAGGAGCACTAGAAAATACAAAAACGATAAAAAGTTAGAATAAAGAACAAAATATCTTGATTAGCAGGGGGGGGGGGGAGAAAAAGAAATTTAGAAAAGGAGAACAAAATCAATTAAACGTACACGAGATATATAAATTTCAGGAAAATCTATAGGAAAGTGGGGGGTTGGGGGGAGTCAAATTCAATCTGATTATTTAGCTTACCATTAAGATCGAACTGATGACGAGTGTTTGTCTTGTTAATGGTGATTTAAAGGCTAGGCCTGTCAGCTAAATTCCTATTTCCATAACATTATCTACACTGTCTTAGATTTACTAACTTCTGAAATATTTTCACGACGGATACGATAGCCGTGTTACACAGTTATGTTTTCAGTGTATCATGTACTTTCGGTCCATAATTTGGTAACTGAAATATTTATATTTTGATATTAAAACATTTTTAAGAAGTTTCAGTGACGAGAATATGCGTGTACAAAAAAGGCAGGAAGTAAATTTATACATGTATACGGTCTAAAAACAGACTACATGTAGGCCAATATCAACAGTGTTTAGTTTTGTTGGATAATAGTTTTACCACGACAAAGCCGTGAGATAGGGGTGTCAGTGACTGGAGATATTCAAATGTCCTTCAGGCGTGTTGAAGGTCACATTCCACGGACGTCCCTACTTCATGTGACATGGGTAACTTTACACAATATCCATTCACGTTTATAATCACTTCACAGCAAAACGATTACTGCGCTATCATAACATCTAAGTATAGGTAATGTAATATAAAAGTTATAAAAACCAATGCAATTGAATATTATGCGTATAAAGAGTTTTAATATGATATTGAGTTCATCTTAAAACGAAAACCGGCGACAGGTAACGCTTTATGCACAAACGAAGTAGAACCCCCCCCCCCCCACCCACCTTAGGATGGATATCAATCGTATTATTTCTGAATCTTAGACCCCCCCCCCCCCCCAACCTTAGGATGGATATCAATCGTATTGTTTCTGAATCTTAGAAACTTACAATTCTCCCAAGTTAGTGTAGAATTGCTTAAATTCCCATTGGCTAAGTTGACCGTTTTTGTCAATGTCGTAAATTTCGAACATGAGTTCGGCCTGCTTTTCGCTCAGCTTGAAGTCCGAAGTAAACATTTTTATGGCGTCTTCTCGTTTCAGCCTCATGACGAAGTTGTGACAATATTTATCAAATATTTTCTGTGCCTCTGGCCTGTAAAAAAGAAAATACATATTTACTAAAGAGGCAATATCATCCCATCGACAGTGTCGAGTTATCTGTTTAGAATAATGTAAAATGTTTTAAATAAAGGAATAGGAACTAAGAGGTACATATTTTCATACCTTCGGCAAAGGATCGCTAATCATATTCGACAAGAAAATACGAACTAACGAATTTACCTCGAATTGTTTAATTATTCAGTATTTTAGTAGGACTATCTGTTTTGACATCAATTACGATATTGATATAAACAAAAACTCCCAGCATTTTCGTTTTCCTCAATACGGCTATGTCATTGTCAATGTGCATCCTAATGCTTCTCTGTGGGCCCAAATTGGTTGAATGAATATTATATTCTATTCTAGATATCATAATCTGAAACTTGTAGTTTCCGAAGATAAATGTTGCAATATATAAAACACTTTCAAGAAATTGCTCGGAATAAGTTGGTTAAACAAAAGTTCATGTGCATTTATAAATAAGATTTTAACACCCCACACCCACCCGATCGCACAAAAAAGCTCCTGTTACGTAAAGTATTAAATTGAAACACTGGTGAAAATTTAGTACGTGTATATCCTGCCACACGCAGATTTATCTGACAACGCATTCTTGCATTCTCTAAAAAAAAAAATCAACACATGAAAGTCGTGACCCTAATTGACATATTCACATAATTCAGCATGCGTTCATTGGTAACCCAAAACTGTAGATTTCTTCAGTATGGAAATGAAAGTGAAAATAAGAAAAACAGCGCATTCCATCGTTAGCGTTACGATGTTAAATTCTGGATATGTTCGTTTGTAAACAGAGATTGGGGCATGATCGCCAAACTAAACAATTTTGTTATAGACCTTCATTATATTCTCTCCTTGCTCGAGTCGACACGACAGGGGTTTAGGCAATATTGACAGCGTTTAGTGGGTGATAAGTAGTGTGGGGGCGTGGCACCTTAATGAAAACATCCTTAATCATGTGAATTCCCTTCCCTCACCTGGACGGGTAGCAGATAAAAGTTGAATTACCTGTTTTCCTTTTTTTTCATTAAAAAGAATCCTTTGCAACATTTTGGCGTGTTTTTAGACATTTAAACCTTATAATTGTACATTTTGCATTGCATGCTATATTAAACACGAAAAATTGTATCAATTGAATAAGGAAAAGTGAAATAATTGATATGGTTTCAATAGAGGATCATGCTAAAAAATATCCGAACAAAATCTATGTAAGGTACAGATATTAGGATTTTATTTTCTTTAAAAGAAAATAAATCCGCCCCTCTGGTGAAATGAAAATAATGCAAATGAGACTGGCATAATAAGAATGTGAAAGGAATGTGTTAGTAACTACTGTTTATGTAATGCGTTTATCTTATCGAGTCGCGCTTCGTCTCCCGTGCTATATAAGTACATGATGACTTATTTAACAACCGCACGTGCAGTACTACTATTCCTTCATGCATAAAATTTAATCGATTGTTATTTGATCTTCCATCTTTGCATATTGATTTTTAACTAACAGCGTTTTTAAGAGAAATATTACCTTTGTTACATAATTGTGAATAAATAGAATGTCTGATCAATATTGACAAGTGCACATATTGCACACCACACGTGTTTTATGAATGCACATTGAAGAGTCGCCTTAGAATTATTAATTTTTGGCAATATCATATGGCTAGTCAATATTTAGTTAGATTTTAAAATGGATAAATACAAATCCCACCTTAATCCTTGCTTGAGACGGACTTATTTTCCCCTGTTTATACAGGCATTAGAAAATAATCTAGTGTCATCAACGAAATTCACACGATGTCAGGTGAACGGTAGTGTTAAAGCATTATAAATAGACACTAAAGGTAGCTTGTGATTTTTAATTAAAATACGAATAAAAATATTATACTCACGGGAGTTTTCTTGATGCCATGCTTCTCGTTTTTAAAATCCTAGACAAATGTTTCCCATTTATGTATCAGCGATGTTTTAATCGTCACCTCTTTAGGCCAAAATGTTTATTTTTGCCATTAAAGGTATAGACGGTAGAGCGCATGCGTCTGCAACAGGGATGTCATGTTTGGATGACTGAGTCACACCGTGGTCAATGCATTTTTTCAGTGGCTGATTCGCGTTCATGGTGACATATTACAATTGAAATATGAAAATTAACAATGCCTGCTTGATGTTGAATTTTTGCCACAATAGACGGAAAATTAAGGTCGATGATTATCGCACAAAGACCTCGGTATTCGCCCACGTTATAAATAAAAACAGTCACCATTAGCAATGTGGCAAGATTTTATCTCAGGATTTCGACAGTGACCCAAAACAATTTTAATTGTTCTGTACCATAAACAAAATCTGCGCTCTTATGAATGAGAAAAGATAAAATTTTAAAAATACTTGTACCCCAGTTATGGTGTTACTGTGCAGCAAGCTCACGTTCTTAAACACAGAGTGCAGGTAATTCGGTAAACTGACAAAAAAGGAAACTTATTTTGAATAAAGAAAAACCGGTCTTATCAAAGTGACGTTTTCAATTTATATATACATCGAATTCGAATATTTTCATGTGTGTGTGTGTGTGTGTGTGTGTGTGTGTGTGTGTGTGCAAGATATGATATTATTATGGAATACATCCTGGGACTCAATTTTATTAAATCCAAGAACATGGCACTCAAGAAGTAATATAACTGAAGAACGATGCACGCTAACTCTGGATTCCCGCCTTCATTTTTAACTCGTATATTCTAAACAGCTTTGCAATTTTGTATTTTTTTTAATGCAAAGTAAAATACATTAGTAATTAATTATCAACTGTAATACCAATGTTAATTTAATTAATTGTTCTTAATTTCAACTCCTTTTGATTAGGGGTAGAAATATGTGTTCCTTTAAACCGGGCTTTAAAATGTCATATATTTTACAATGTTTATTGATATCAATAAATAACCTTTTAATTTGTTAAGTCACTTTTTATTATTGAGTAAAAAAAAAGGCTAATCTTCATTTCTCACACGTATGCATGCATATTTGTTTATTTAAATTCATCATACTTTTTATTTTGCATTGAAACTGCGACTTTTCACATGAAATGCGCGATTGATTCTGTTTCACAAACGCGCATTTACATGGATTTTGCATATACCTTGTCTATTTCCCAGTCAGAGGCTGAACATGTTTCCTGCTCAAGGAGAAATGCAGAATTTATACTAAAACTTAACAAATACACATCTAATATGCCTGTAGTAAGTAAGCTGCGATCACGTTCCTGTAGATTTGTATGGGTGTGTTTGAATGGCTTTGATGTTTGATCTCCATGTTAATAAGTACAGAAGGCAACACTTCCACTACATCAACTACGATAATACTGGCAGGGAAATTCCAGAAATTCATATGTCAGTTTCATAAGTAGGGATTCTCTCGCGATTTTTATGACAACTTTCGTGTTTTTGATAATCAGATCAGAATTCATGTTCGCACTTTTGATACTGCACCATACAGAAAACGCCAGATTTATTTTCGAGCTTTTGATAGCAAGACAAGATCTGGAAGAGAGAACCCAGATACAATGTACCTGGGAAGAGACCACCGACCTTCCGAAAGCAAACTGGGAAACTTTATACTAAAACTTTCAACAAATTCAAAAAATTTCAACAAACATTCTGTAAATATTTCATGGTATATATATTTTTACGCTTTTAATAGTTACGTCAGATTTCATTTTCGTGCTTTTAATATGTCAGAGGGGCCTCCGTGGCCGAGTGGTTAGAGCATCGCGCTCAAAATCACACGGCCTCTCACCTCTGTCGAATCCCTCTCGCGCCGGTAAGTGAGAAAGTTTCCCAGTTTGCTTTCGGAAGGTCGGTGGTCTCTTCCCAGGTACATTGTATCTGGGTTCTCTCTTCCACCAATAAAAACTGGGCGCCACCAGATAACTGAAAAATTGTTAAGTGTGGCGGAAAGCATCAATCAATTAATAGGTCAGATTTCATTTTCGCGCTTTTAATAGTTAGGTCAGATTTCATTTTCGTACATTCAAAAGGTCAGATTTCATTTTCGCGCTTTTAATAGTTAGGCGAGATTTCATTTTCGTACTTTCAATAGGTCAGATTTCATTTTCGCGCTTTTAATAGTTAGGTCAGATTTCATTTTCGTGCCTTTTTGTCGATTTTCATGTACCTTGCACTGTAATGAAAATACTTTACTATTTAGATCGAATTGGTCATATCTTTTAGCATAAAAATATGAACTTTGGCATTAGATAATAGCTGCTATCATGTCTGGAGAAAACCCATTAACGGCAAACTGACAACTCAACTTTATGACAAACGGGATGATTTCAGCTTCTCCATCGTCAACTTCCCATATTTATGTACCAATATTCCATTATCACCTGCATATGGTGTTTATATCTCTCAACTGATTCGATATGCAAGAGCTTGTTCTGCGTCGAGGCAAGCTACTGACAAACAAGTTGATGGTACAGGGGTTTCAAAAGTCTCGATTGAAGTCAGCATTTCGCAAATTCTATGGTCGTTATAACGATCTAGTTCGTCAATACAACCTATCATTGGGTCAAATGCCGTCTGACGTGTTTCATACCGATTGTTAGGCCGTTCTTGTCACACTGATTTTGACTACAGATAACTCCGTTTACCTGATCAGGATATGGGGCTCACGGCGAGTGTGACCGGTCGACAGGGGGTGCTTACTCCTCCTAGCCACCTGACCCCACTTCTGTTGTGTCCATGGGTCCGTGTTTGCCCAGCTATCCATTTTATATTGCTTGTAGGAGTTATGAGATTGATCACTGTTCGTGATCTTCACCTTTCATTAGTGTGACGTGTAGTTCTTATCAGAATTTTTATGGAACATGCGATTTCCGTTTATTGTTGTAAGGTTTAACCTAGCACATTTCATTTGCACGGAAAAGAAGCACAAAAGGATTAATCTTCGTTTTTCAAGTTAATTTTATTTTGTCATGGTAAAAAAGTGAAAAAGATCAACAAAACAATAGACATATTTTAAAAAGTCACATGATCGATATACTGAACATGTCACATGATCGATGTACAATGCACATCAAGAAAGATAACACTTGTATGATAAGCGTAGGTATGGTTACAATGAAATATTCAGATTATTATTAAAAATTAAATTCTTGAATATTAAAACAATCTGAACTGAATCAACAACACCATCTAAAATTATGTCAAAAAGTTCCCCGTTATGGTAATTTACACTCATTCACTTCCAAGCACGTGGCATTTGGCGTTCTTTGGGGGTGGGGGACTGTTATAAACTTTCAGGCGCTTGAAGAGACTGACGAATTTTCCTATGTCTATAAAGCCTTCCTCGTCCGAGGCTGTTTTTAGGAAGAATTCGATCTCGCGTGGATCTAATTTTCGCCCCGTGGCGGTTGTCATGAGTTCGAGCCCTTGTTTCGCTTCCAGCTGATCTAGTTTCCCGCTGCGGTCCACGTCCAATTCATGAAATTTTTCCAACATTTCACTGGCGCTGTAAAAAAAAAAAATGAAAATAATGACATCATTTTTTAAAATAAGAAATCAATTTGTAATTAAGCGTATATATAGATACCATTCCTTGTGAAATAAGACAAGAATTGCTTGATATTAATGTCTTTAAGTAGATGAATATAAATTCAGTGATATATTTGATTATGTATATATATACTTAGCATACTCAATGATTCGGTGCAGGCGAAGAGGAACTACCAGTGTTTAATACATACAATCTGCAGGAATAATGATTTTCGCAAACTTCTAGAAACCCACTGCCTATACCTCACATTTCAAAACCCTCTGATAACTTCTTGATAACAGTTTTGATATACTTCAGAAACATATGTTGTTGTTTTTTTCATTTCAAATATCAAAGCAACAGTCACCACATTCACGTTATCAGGGAGTTAGATTTGAAAATATTCCAACACACTCACCCAGCTCTGTAAAAAATTAAAAAAAGAAAACACAAGGAATTAGTGAATTATCCTAAAATGTTAACGTAAATTGTGAAATGAACAAGAAAAATGCATATATATTATATGTAGGAATCGCACACAACACGGTTATATTCTAAGGAAGATAAATCACTCGATGATACATGTTTTCACCGCAAACAAACATGAGTTTGCAATCGAATTATTAATTTTGAGCCGTGAATATTGGAAACATGCTTATATTTGGTGATTAGGGAACACACACGAGGACATACCCGTTCCCGACAGTCTCGTAGAATTGTTGGAATTCCCATATACTCATGATGGAGTTTTGGTCTTTATCAAAAGTATCAAACATGCACTCCGCTTCTGCGTCATTCAAACTGAACTCGGCCTTCAGAAGATTAATGGCATCCGGCTTCTTCAAGCTTCGAACATTCTGTTGGGCATATTTCTCAAAGATGGATTGAACTTCTTTTCTGGAAGAAGAAATTATCAGAAACAGTTAATATTGTCGTCAAAAGGTTCAATTTTCGTATGATAAAAACCGAAGCAGTCTCAATTTGGTGTCTGATGACCGTCCGGCGCTCTTGGTCTATGTGTAGTGCAAGATTCTAGCGTTCAAACAGGGACTCAATACTTAATTATCTAGTTTATCTAACATTTCTTGAATTCATCAGGAAAATGGTCATTATCATAAATGATACGAAGAATTGGCATTGTCGATAAAAATCGAACCATCCCAATTCTATTTGAAAACACATCAAGAACTTTTTATGACCTGATAACAATGCCTGTGCGCTGTTTTCTCCAGCACCCCATTCTGTGCGCTAGACTAGAAAAGTGTTTTTGTTTTGATCTGAAGACTGATACTTCCTGGTGAAGCAGAGAAGACAAACATTCTTAAAAAAGATATATCAGCTTGCCAGCTCTGTGTTCACTTCTGAGAAGTGTGTGTGTGCGTGCGCGCTGACAGTGTGTGTATATTACTGTCATAACCAATACACTTAATACTGGAACCATCTGATCAGCTGATCAATAGTGGGTAGAAGGTACATGTACTTACGGGATTTTTCCTCTTCTCATCATCGCCATTTCGTCTTTTTTGTGTGGAGTCTCTGGAATGTTGGCTTTGAGCTGAAACAAATGAAGTATATAATGAAAACCACAGACGAATTCAAAATTTATAATGATCAGGAATCTGCCGATAACACAGACTAACGATAGCTCTCTGAGAGAGAGCGGGAAAAAATGAGATCATCACATTCTTACTTGAAAAATGAATCATGCAGGCTAGAATCACACAAAATGGACCGTATATTTCCGAAATTTCCAAAAATCGGGAGGGGCTGGGTTAATTATTTCAAGATTTCAGATTTTTCAAGTTGGATGAATGATTCATAATCGTTATTCTCAATTAGCAATAGAGAAGTGGAGGAAATAGATGAAACGGTTCATCAGTCTTTGTGAAACACTTACTTGTAAGCTTTCTGAATTCTGACAAGAGAACAAGAAAGGCAATGAGAAATAATAAAATGAATTCTTTGCAATTGGTTGTGCGTGAATCCTCTATAACTGACTTAGGAATGTCGGTAAAGATAAGACTTCCCCCCCCCCCCCCTCTTATGAAGATAATCATGCAGTTGTTAGTAGTTAAATACAGAATTATTTCGATTCAGTTTGTTGTAGATTTTGACGTTTCAAAACATTGAATGATACAGAATAAAAAGAAAAATACGTACATGTCAACAATGAGATGATATATATTGTATATTAAAACCTTCATTTTAATTATCAACAGTGCTGAATAAATTAACAATGAATGCTACACCGGTATAACCTGCTGGTAAAAATAAAAATATATGGATGTCTTTCCGGCAATTCTAGAAATAAGGATATAATCCCTCAGGAAAACTCCCTCCCTCGCGGTAATGGCTACACGTATTGTTGTATTAATATCTGTATAATCTTACCTGATTAATGTTACACAACACTTTTGTTTCTTGCCAGACTTCCGCTCCTGTCGTGTATATATACTTCTCGCCGTATGGGTGCAGCGTATGTGTCTACAGATTCTGGAAACTCTTCGTCATCCTTAGGCAATGCTGACTTATTCCTTGTTTTCGAGAATGGTTTCTATTTATAGAAGGCAGAAGAGTCATATCCCTATGGATAAATCACGGGGGTGGGGGTCAACTTGATAAATGAATTGCTGGAAAATGATTTGGAATTGTAGTATATATATTTGTCGTCGTAGATTCTGTTTTGTGGTGTGTTTTTTTTTTAATGCACTCAGCTGTCCAAACAAAGGAATTCTTTGATGGGATTTATTGTCAAAGATATTGAAATTTGTGTATTTAAAATTGACTAGTTATGGCATGGTACTATTGTATCAAGATTCAGTCATTGGGGGTAAGAATCGACTCCATAATATTTTCTGTTTAGGTACGGATAAAAAGGTATATCTTTTATATATATTCATACCATCTGTCGCTTAACAATGTATATCATATTTACATTTATTTGTACAGTGTAAATATGTTTCACATTTGTCAATGATATATTATACTTTATTTACAGATGGGTGGTTGTAATTGATGTACTGTTTCAAGTAAGGAAGTTTATCCCCAACTCTGTTATATCGACATACAGAGGCGATCGTGTTCTAGTTTGTTTACATATTGTTTATTAAGGTAGTGTCGAATAGATGCGTAAAATTTTCCTGAAGTTAAATTTTTTTTTTTAACTTTAATATTTTGTTCTAATGAACAAAACCTCTTCTTGTGCATGGTATAAAAGAAATCTATCCTATCATTTTTTTCTCTCTCTCCACATATAGTTTCAAATATATTCACAATTCATTTTCGTATTCGATTCATGATAGTCCCCAAGAACTTTCAAAGGAAAACCAGATATTTAAAAAAAAAAAAACCCACCTGGTTTTACAGGATAGACAGTTGACCAGACATGTTTTGTAAAATAACCACATATTTTAAAATCATTGCCTAATAGCTTTGAACCCAATGAAGATTAGGAGACATATTTACTAAAGCTCAAGGGTATTTAACGTTCGTGATTGTTTTCATATGCACAGTTTCAATTTAAAAAAAATTATCATAAATTGTAATTTAGTTTCTGCGAATGAACGGAGGAGACTCCATTGCATTTCCATATGAAAATTTTCGTCAGGAATTTTCCGGTTTTCAAGGGAAAAAAACAGTATTAAAAACATATATTTCTATAGATTTTTTCTCCAGTCATACATTTCTGTGCAGCTTCAGTTATAAACATTAAATGTTGGGCCCCTTGTATAGATTTCGTCATCCCACCCGTACGGACGTTTTCCTGTCTCCACCCATGATATGAGGTTCATGACTGAATGGTCAGAATGATATACTCTTTATTTATTTTTTTTTTTTTTTGGTGCATTACAGGAACTCATATCCTCCAGGACGCTAGAACCTTTACTTCCTTTTTAAACAATCTGTTCTTCTAATTATTTCCTTTTACATTATATAGTAATATCTAAGTAAGTTATAAATCGGGAAACTCCGTTCCCCACCGTTCAAGTTCATTTATTTTTCACTCACACCATTAATCAATGGTACATGAGGTACAATAAATAATAAATGAATCGTGAATAGAAACCCATCCCATGGTAAGAATAACAACTGTTTTACAAAACTTTATGATGTATTAACATATCAATGATTAATTGTACAAAGCTACTGACGGAGTCAATGGTTTGAATTTCCACATTTAGAGATCATCGTCACTAGAGTGAGAAAGATGATGCAAATGTATAAAAGGATACCCACATCCGCCCCAGCCCGGAGTGGTACTCACGCCCTGCGGAACCAAATATAGTTGTAATATATATATATATATATATATATATATATATATATATATAAGAACGAAAACCCAACTCTTGATAAAGACGCGGGATTGCGTCGAAAATTTGAGTTTTAAATAATCAACAGGGTCGTGGCTTTTCAGTGCGCTTATATATATATATATATATATATATATATATATATATATATATCGTGGTGTGCGTGTGTGTGTGCTATTTTTATATATTCATTTCACCCCACCCATTTTTAAAAACTCTTTATTTTATAAATATCTAATTATCTCATTGTTATTCCAACGTAACCTTGATGTTTCCAGATCTGTAAAGGATACAAAATCACCAGATCATCACCAGATAACCAGATCATCACTAGATCATCACCAGATCATCACTAGATCATCACCATATCATCAGATCATTACTAGATCATCACTAGATCATCACCAGATAACCAGATCATCACTAGATCATCACTGTATCATCACCAGATCATCACCAGATAACCAGATCATCATCAGATAACCAGATCATCACTAGATCATCACCAGATCATCACTAGATTATCACCAGATCATTAGATCATCACTAGATCATTACCAGATCATCATCAGATCATTACTAGATCATCAACAGATCATCACTAGATCATCACCAGATCATCACTAGATCACTAGATCACCAGATCATCACCAGATAACCAGATCATCATCAGATCATCACTAGATCATCACCAGATCATCACTAGATCATCACCAGATCATCACCAGATCATCACTAGATCATCACAGAAGTGGAAGATATGTACCATGCAGTTTGCTTTTGATGCTTTATCTCTGAGAACTGGGAACTTTTAAAACTTTAGCCATTGGTGACACCTCTTTACATTTCCAAGAACAAAAAAAAAAACCCACACACACAACAGAAATATCCACTTCAGGTCTTACTCGACATTACTTGGAGGAACTTGCTTAGGATAGAGAAAATCAAGATGGCATCAGGGATCGTTTCTGTGGTGACAAGCTACACATACAAAATATATCTTCTGTCTGTCAGTTTTAAAGAAGGGTAAGTCTTGAAATTATATGTAAATCTATTTGTCGAAGGCTGAGAGCATAGCTACCCCATCTTGTCTTCTTGCTGAAATTATTGTATACCACAACAGTACATGTACATGTTACATTCAAACAGTGCTTGTGTATTCAATTTTATGTTGTGATAATTGATTTTTATTTTTAATGCATAATAAAATGTTTAATACATTTCATTCATTTTATGAGTATCTTCAACGTTTGAATTCTTATAAGGATTTTTATGGGAATATGCATCCAGAATATTTAATTCTTGATTATGAATTGTTTTTCTATCTGAGAGTAATAATAAATCTTGGTGGGTTGGAGGGGTTGTCTTATCATAATTTTGTTTTGTTAACTGGAGTAGAGAAGTCTTTTAATCATACGCTTAATAATTGTCGTCAGACGTTTACAATATCCGATTCTCGGTAAGGGTGTACATGTATATATCAGATCGAATTTGTTTCTTTTTCGTGTAAATCAAACCTAAACCTGGCGTGGCCTGATATACACGGATACGTATATTGTATGCGGAACTGTCGGAATAAGATAATCTGTTAGGAAGGGCAAGGCCGCATGCGCAAACAGACTTTCTACTCACCTTGTACATGATAAGAAATGTGGGTGTGGATATCAACTTAATCGCTTGTTTGTTATTTTGAAATCTATACACCAGTGGGGTGTTATTTGAAAACGAAATTAAAATATAGCGCATTTCTTCTTTTTTCAGACAAAATTTTCAAGCACTGTTCAAACATTCCCAATCCGAATCCAAGCTCGCGTATTCCTTAAAAAGAAAGCAAAGTTTCAACAGATTTTTCAGATCCCTGCATGCAACACGGAGATTCAACTGTCGAAACATCTCTTAATCATTATGACGTTAATTACGTAATCCGCCACTGACCAATGTTTACATCCAACACGAGGAATTTATTTAGATTGATTAACTACGAATTTTGAACATTGTGCAAAAGAGCCCCCGCATGATCGCTGCAAATCTGAGTTACTGAAAGAAACAGATGCAACGAGTAGCGTTAAAACACACGTTAATATCAAATCCCGTTTATTAGCCGCGCGTTTCGCTATCAGAAAACTGTTAGGTGTGTAGAGAATACAAAATAATTCTGCACAAAATATGACCCATCTTCGGCTAAAGCTAAAAATAGCCTGACGTCGTGAAAGAGCTGCTCCGTGTTGGGAACCTGAGGAGTAGTGAGTTGTGTTTTGCGGATTTTCTTTGGTTTGGACAGGAAAAAAGCTTGGATCTAGTTTGAAATTGTGTTTGAGAATGGTAGGTACCACGTTTTCATTTATAATACTTTTGGTGGGTTTTCTTGTAAAACCTTGATGACCGTCATATTTATGATTCTATTGATGTCGTGCATTCCGGCCCGCCATTTTCGCTTGCTCTTTGTTAGCTTAGTGAGAAAGACATCAAATTTGGCACTGCTGGTATTCGGAAACTTGTTTTTTGCAGTCGCTAGTGTTGAAAATATTCGCAAGACGCATGACGTCATTTTCGAAGACATGATAAACTATTTTTACAAGATAATTAAACTACAACAGATCAAGATATTTAATCGAAGAAAAAAAAATGTTGATTTACACAATCAGGTCATCAGCCTCTCAGAGTACAGTACAAAGCGGCTGTATATTTCAGATACAATGTTATATACAGCAAAAGCTCTGAGGGACATCAATTAGTCATACAAAAACATGCCAGCCTCTTTGATCAGAAAACCGTGCGGCCTTACGACATTCCATTAAGATAGAGTAAATCGTGATAAGTTTGTATATTTGGCTTTATATTACATTAAATCAAAAACTGAACTTCAATAAAGATGAGGAAAATACTTCAGCAAATGTTTGGGGTTGTTATTAATGAAGAACATCGATGGGTCGTCGATCTGTATGTAATAAACAAAGGGGCAGATGCCCACACTCGATATCCCATTGCTGGTGATTATACAGTTAATTTACATCTAACGATGAGCATGCAATTTTATGAAACGTTTTGTTTATTTTGGTCAGAATCTTTTATCTTTTCGAAAATCTGGATAATAATTCAATTGATAATGTGTATACACATTGAAATGGCAATCTACCAGATGATGCCAAATTTAGATTTGCATTGATAGATTTTAAGTTAATGAATTTCTCATCATTCCCCACAACTTTCTATCCTTTAGTAAATTAGACAGGTGTTTTAATTACATTTTGCTTCTACATTTGAACATTCTCATGCAGATTACAGACACGATTTCTCAAGCAAAAAGAAATTTTCTAATCCAAAATGCAAGATAGGCTGTTCGAATTACGTCAACACAGATTATTTTAAAAACCCAAGATTTGAGTTGGCATAGACACAAAGCAGATCTTAGATGGGATAAATACAAGTCATATAAAGCTAGTTTATTTTTCTTTCCACTGGGTCATACTATCGTTTGTTATCTTTGCACTGCAGTTGTCATCCGTCAAACATTTAACTGATTGCTGCTGGGTTAGGTTTTTAAAATCCACACAAATTGCCGCGTGCTTTTCATTTGTCTTGTAGTGGAGATGTCAATTTGATGCAAATTGAACTTTGTAATATAAGGAACCAATGAAATATACTCATTTATTTACCCCCCCCCCCCTCCTGCCTTTGAAATAATGCATTTTGATCTTGCAAATAATGATAGGTGGAAATTGTATAACCATTATATATTTCTAATGTTTATTTTAATTACGAATTTTTGTCAAATTACAACATTTCGTAATCCTTTACTACAGGTTCGACCTTGGGAAAAAAGCCATTGAGAGGCAGAATAAAAATCAACCATGTGACCTCGAATGAACGTTGTCGTTTCCAACAAAGCCTTGCTATCACCCGCTTCTGCTTTCTCAAAGCCAACTAACAAGCACAGCAAAAGAACTCGCAAGCATCAACGTTACCATGAGCGACGAACGAGTACAAGCAGCAACAGCAGCATTTATAACGCAAACAATGATAAAAGACATCCGGTAAAGAAGAGGTCACGACATCGAAGAAAAATGGGAACGTGCACTTCAAAGAAAAAACCCAAAGAAAATCCAGAAACGGCTGACACGGAAGATGTGTGGAAGAAACGGACAGATGTACCAGTACTGGAAACAACTGAGACTGGTTTGTATAATTTTAGGAGAGATGATCCACTGATTACTGAACTGAAATCGGTTCTGCCAAGTAGAAATGCTGTTGAAAATACTAATGTTCCACCTAGTACAAAAGGAATCAAGATGGCGGACGATTCTTCTTCCGGTAGCCATGGCTTTGTTACACCATTATCAACTCCGCCAGTCAGGAGAATCCAGCATCCCGTGTTTAAGGTTGCCACTCCTCCACCATCTAGGAGAGTTGTGGAATCTGAGACCAGCAAAATTTCGAGTCCCGTTCTTCGCCGTGTCAAGAAACAAAGTGAGGTGGTACCACCTTCCCCGCCTCCACGATACAACGAAGTCTTTCAAACGGAACTTCCGCGAGAAGTAAAAGAATTGGAAGCAGCGCCCGAATTACCTCCGCGAAGAAATAGGCTAGGAAGCAACAAACTTTCGAGTCCTAGTCTTTCGAGAAGAGTAGAAAATAAAAAGGATTACCTAAATACACCTTTCAGCAAATCACAGGAAGAGAAAGCCGATACGTTTGAATTAAAGAATAATGAAAAACAACTAAGATGTGAAAATTGCAATTCCCCCGTATTAATAAGAAAAGATGATCGTGCTCCTACGCCTCCTCCTCGAAAAACACAAGTTAAAAATAATCAAGAATCAGTTCAACTTGACTCACCTTCTCTTCGTAGAGCATATCCTGTGTTCAAAATTGAAACACCCCCTCCTACAAGACGGACTATTGAAACGAATAAGAAGAAATCTGAAATTCAATGCAGTGAAAGACCAAACGCTATTGAGAATAATGAACTACAATCCAAAGTTCCACATTTGGAAGCTGCCGAGACACAACCTCTTCCTTCGAAAGAAAACGATTCTTCTAGACCACTATACTCTACAATTTCAAAACCAAAGCGAACTGAAATTACACCCCCTGGAACTATTGTTAGAAGACGAGATAAGGAAACAGATGATTCACTTGTTGTCCGTGACGATTCCAGGTATCTTGTTAGACAGGAGAAAACTTTGTCAATGGAAATTGAGGAGGAGAACCTCCGCAACTACTTGAGGGAGCACGCGGGAAAATCCTCGGCCACAATGAATGTACTTCCAGGCCCAGTTCTTGTGAAACAGTGTACTTTGCCATCGCCCGCCAGAGCAGTTTTAACCGATGTTCCTCCACCCAGTCCGAATTCTCTCGAGATACTAGAAGAAGAGGAAGATATAGAAGATGATGAGCATGAAGATAAACAGGACAGAAAAAGTAAAGAGATGGACGAGTTCAATGATATTGTGTGTCAGCGACTTTCACAGCTTTTAGAAACAAAAGAAATGGCGCACGGTAGTGATTTGAAAGATTATAAAGAAAATTTGGAAGATAATACAAGCTACAAAAATCAGATTGACAGGGACAACAAAGTGTTACCAATTGAAACCGTTCCACCTCCTCCAGAATATTTTGACGATTTCTCTTTAGATCTCATGAACAACAATAAACAGGGAAATGATGCAATTGAAAACATTGTCAATAAAAACGAAGTTATTGACTGTTTATCAAAGGATAAAAATACGCTACTTTCAAGTACGAATTCCACCAGGCAAAATATTCCACTCCAAAACAAATTCAACTATAAGGACTATTGTCAAAGTAAAAAACAGACAAGCAGGGGGATACAGGAGAAAATAAATCTCATCAGTGAAGCCACTGCATCATCAGGTCGCGAAGATCCGGATGGAATTTCTGATAAAGTAGTGATCGAGGAAAGTATTGTACCAATTTCAATTAAGCGAAGGAGTTACGAACCATCTGGCGAAAATAGACAATCAAATCTTTTATGCGATGTAATTCAATCATATGTGAAACCCGAGGAATCCGACATAGAGAAAATCATGAACGAACCTGTCATCAGCAAAGGCACGGTTAACGTCCAGGAAAAGAAGAAAAAATCAACCTCTCTTGATAGGAAGCCATCAAAGCTTGACCAGTCGTTGAAAAAGCTTTTTGAAGTTCCCGTTAAGGAGGATACGTATGACAAACTTCTTCCGTTAGAGTCTTTCTTGGATGATGTAATGGATCAACCATTACAGTCAGAGGGAACACTTCCATACGACCCGTTTGATTTAGATGAGAGGATACGCAGTAGAAGAGTGTTGGCAGGTCGACAGTCTGTCACCAGAACAGAATCTGATATTGACATTTCAGAGCCAGGCGATGACTGGAGAGATGACATTAGTTCGGACAGTAATCAGGCGGATGACGAAGACGAAATAGAGAGTGGGGAGGTAGTTTTCAGCAAATCTTACCCAGATACCCGAAGGTATTCGGAAAAACGGCAGGGACGAGATATTGGGTATAGCGCTGCATTTCAACAAGGAACATTCCAAGACGGCGAAGATGAAGTTGATTTTTCAGATGATGAATACGATGATGTTGAAGATTACGATGTTGAAAACGAAGATGAAGACCCCGACGAGACTTTGTGGATCGATGAAAAACATTTGGAAAGATGTGATTCGGAACCAGTGGCTTTCGGAGCAGACTATTATCCTATGGAACACCCAAGAGATGCTAGTGATGTAGCATACAACAGTGCGAGAAGGCAGATGCATGAAATCCACTCACATTTACTGAACTTGAGAGATCAGATGGAATATCTTGCAGACGAGTCGGAAAATTCTAATTTGAAACCAAGTAGATGTAGTGGAATTTCAGTTGAAAAGAAATCATAGCATTGTTTTTACCATTTCAGTTTTTCTGATAAATAATTTGCGATAAAGTTAGTATGCAGAATGTGTGAACAAATTAACATGCTTTAGATTTTCATGCTTTTCCTAACAAAAATGTTGTTGTAAGCTATAGTCTACCTAGTATTAAAGTTTTTACTACAGTTAATAAAAGTATCGAAGTCTTTACTATTGTAAATAAAAGTATAAGGTATCAAAGATTTTGCTATAATTGAAAATTAAATGTTCAAAGTTTTTGCTTTTTGTAACTAAAAGTTTCAAAGATTTTGTAAAATCAAAGTTGTCACTATAGTTTACCAATGCATATTTTTGTTAGGTTTGTTTGATTTGTACATAAAGATACTATATTTTGGAAGATTTTACATCCAAATAACACATAGCTATTGCTACCTTTCCTAAGCCTCATACTTTGATTTAGCATACAATCAGACGTAAATGAGTGGTAAGCATTAACACTTAGTAGTTTGAATACAGCTAAATGAGTCACTATAGACAACATGCTAGATCGGTTTTTCAATAGACATTTAGCAGGAAACAATAGTTGCGTATTACAACGCAGGAAACAATAGTTGCATATTACAACGCAGGAAACAATAGTTGCGTATTACAACGCAGGAAACAATAGTTGCGTATTACAACGAATTTTCTGGAAAGAAATGATTGTTATCTGAAGACATCAAATTTGTTTAACTCATTGAAATATATATTACTGAAAATAAATTAGCAGAAACCTTGATTGACATATCTTATCATTTTTGGTGAATATTGCTAAAAGTAAAGTTAAGAATTTGTATAGATCATACAGTAAATACTACACTGTACCCCCCCCCCCCCCTCTTCCTCCCTTGGTTTCTCTCTCTTTATCTGCTCTCTCTATCCCTCTGCTTTCTGTTCATTCTCTGTCTTGCTCACTCCCTTGGTCTCTCTTGCTTTTTTCTTTCTCTTTATTTGCTCTCTCTATCTTTATCTGCTCTCTCTCTCTCTCTGCTGTCTCTATCCATCTTCTTTCTTTATGTTTATTCTCTCTCTGCTCGCTCTCTCTCTCTTGTTCTCTCCCTATGGGCTCTCTCTCTCTCTCTCTCTGCTGTCTCTATCAATCTTCTTTCTTTATGTTTATTCTCTCTCTCTTGTTCTCTCCCTATGGGCTCTCTCTTGTTCTCTCTCTCTCTCTCTGCTGTCTCTATCCCTCTTCTTTCTTTCTGTTCATTCTCTCTGTCTTGTTCTCGCTGTATGCTCTCTCTTGTTCTCTCTCTCTCTCTGCTATCTCTCTTCTTTCTGTTCATTCTCTCTCTCTTGTTCTCTCCCTCTCTGCTCTCTCACTTGTTATTTCTTTGTGTGCTCTCTCTCTCTCTTCTTTCTGTTCATTCTCTCTCTTGGACTCACTATCAAATGGTAGTACCCAAGCGACCCTGCTGTACTCCTACTATACTGGGTGGTTGTATTATTGTAGTTGTAAATTCGATACTAATGTCCACCACATTGTTAAACTCGTTCTTCCAGTGACTGAAGTCACGTAATGGTCATTATACAGTCACGGAATGGTCATCACAAAGTCACGGAATGGTCAGTACACAGTCACAGAATGGTCATCACAAAGTCACAGATTGGTCAGTACACAGTCACAAAATGGTCAGTACAAAGTCACAGAATGGTCAGTACAAAGTCACAGAATGGTCATTACACAGTCACATAATGGTCATTACAGTCACCGAATGGTCAGTACAAAGTCACCGAATGGTCAGTACAAAGTCACCGAATGGTCAGTACAAAGTCACAGAATGGTCATTACAAAGTCACCGAATGGTCAGTACAAAGTCACAGAATGGTCAGTACAAAGTCACAGAATGGTCATTACAGTCACCGAATGGTCATTACAGTCACCGAATGGTCATTACAATATCACGGAATGGTCAGTACAAAGTCACATAATGGTCATTACAAAGTCACAGAATGGTCAGTACAAAGTCACAGAATGGTCAGTACAAAGTCACAGAATGGTCAGTACAAAGTCACGGAATGGTCAGTACACAGTCACGGAATGGTCATTACAAAGTCACATAATGGTCATTACAAAGTCACGGAATGGTCATCACAAAGTCACGGAATGGTCAGTACAAAGTCACATAATGGTCATTACAGTCACCGAATGGTCATTACAATATCACGGAATGGTCAGTACAAAGTCACAGAATGGTCATTACAAAGTCACAGAATGGTCATTACACAGTCACAGAATGGTCAGTACAAAGTCACGGAATGGTTAGTACACAGTCACAGAATGGTCTTCACAAAGTCACAGAATGGTCAGTACAAAGTCACCGAATGGTCATTACAGTCACCGAATGGTCATTACACAGTCACAGAATGGTCATCACAAAGTCACAGAATGGTCATCACAAAGTCACGGAATGGTCAGTACAAAGTCACAGAATGGTCATTACACAGTCACAGAATGGTCATTACAGTCACAGAATGGTCAGTACAAAGTCACAGAATGGTCAGTACAAAGTCACAGAATGGTCATTACACAGTCACAGAATGGTCATTACAGTCACAGAATGGTCAGTACAAAGTCACAGAATGGTCAGTACAAAGTCACAGAATGGTCATTACACAGTCACAGAATGGTCATTACAGTCACCGAATGGTCATCACAAAGTCACAGAATGGTCATCACAAAGTCACAGAATGGTCAGTACAAAGTCACAGAATGGTCATTACACAGTCACAGAATGGTCATTACAGTCACAGAATGGTCAGTACAAAGTCACGGAATGGTCAGTACACAGTCACAGAATGGTCTTCACAAAGTCACAGAATGGTCAGTACAAAGTCACCGAATGGTCATTACAGTCACCGAATGGTCATTACACAGTCACAGAATGGTCATCACAAAGTCACAGAATGGTCATCACAAAGTCACGGAATGGTCAGTACAAAGTCACAGAATGGTCATTACACAGTCACCGAATAGTCATTACAAAGTCACAGAATGGTCAGTACAAAGTCACAGAATGGTCAGTACAAAGTCACTTACTGACAGTAGTTGCTTTGCATTATGATTATATCACGTGCATTTAATATGTTAAAAATTACACGAGGTGAACAAAAACAAAACGCTACGTAATACATCAACTTTTCCTACGGAAATGTGCGAGCTCATCACTCCTCTTGTTGCCTCAGGGATTACAAAACCCACGGTATATCAACATTTCTGGTCTTCAACGCATTTAAAGAGTTCCATCCAACAACGATGTGGGCTGAGTACACTATGTTCAATGTGTTCATGTAGTTTTATTTGTGAGGTTAATATTTTGATTTTCATTATAGTCGATAAAAAAACCCACATGAAATTTAAATCGTAGCAAATATGACCAATCTGTAATGTCTATGTAAAATTTTAAAATAGATCTAACAAGAAATCATGAAAATGCACAGAGGCACATCTCAAGTTCGACTAAAGTCAACTTATTTGAAAAGATATTCCCTTTACAAACTGCTCTTATCTGTATCTTTCTGAGTGATAGGATATTATCATTATCTTCCGGTGTGATAAAATATTGGGATTGGTTAACCTCGTTTCTAATTTTTAAAACACCCACACTGTTTGATGGGGGATGTATCAGGTGATATTTGCTGAGGGTAAATGATATTTTCCCTAGCTACCCATGGGTCTAAATGACAATCGCCAAGTAGTAGTAGTTTATTTATTCATAGTGACATGTGTATATCCACAGACATTATGTTAACAGTTAGTATAAAAATAAATCAAACACTATCAGGCCTATATGCCACTTTAAACACAAAACTTAAATGTAGTACATAAAGAAAAAAGGAACACAGCGATAAGAAATAAAAGAAAAATACATGAAAATACACACATCAGAAATCTATGTCTAAAGTCAATACCTGCAGTACCGAGTTCAGCGGTCTTTTATGAAATATTGAGGAAAGTATATAACCATATGCGTGTAGACAGATATACATATAGAAAATGAATTCGTCTTCTACATTATTTTCGGAACAAGGGGTACAAATTCGTTCTTCAACAGGTTCTCCATGAGGAGAGGTGACGATAACGAACAGTGATCAATCACATAACTCCTAAAAGCAATACAAAATAGATAGTTGGGCAAACACGGACCCCTGGACACACCAGAGGTGGAATCAGGTGCCTAGGAGGAGTATGATATTTACCAGTCTCTATTCGTAATGGTAAAATTCCACCAAAACTGAACGTAGATATTTAGACATATCCAGTATTACATAATTTTCCCTTCCAAAAATCGTTTTGAAAGATACATAAGTACGCAATTTGGGAATATTGAAACTTTCATTGCCTCAAAGGTTTGGATAACAAAAGTGTATTTTTGATTGACATGTTTATACCTACCATTAGCTTTGACTAAAAATATTAGTCTAACTCTAAATTATGAAATATTTCTTTCAAATCACTGCACCAATTGTTTCTACATCTATTGTAATCAAATTCAAATATATCTCTTGTAATATGCTCATTGTCAAAGGACAAAACTGTATTCCAATATCGGATAACATTGATCTTAGTCTGTATTGATTGGGTATCCATCCAGTGTCTCCGTCAACAGCCAATGTAGGTGCAAAACGATGTGCCCCAAGTCCCCAATGATATACCGACTATCTCTGTTTTGAATATAATCTATTGATTGAAATTTTTTTAAACCCCAGACACTAGATATATAGTTCAAGACAGGTATTACACGGAGTAAAATAGTTTTCTCTTCGGCAAATATTTAGACCTTGCATTATACGGCTACTTTGAGTTATTCCTCTTTTGTCATTGCGTTTTTATATCGGCAAGATGCTAGTCGAAACTTTACGTAAGGGTTAATGTACAAGTATCGCCCCATTCCTTAAAAGTAATGGACCGAGGCCCCCAAGGGGCCGAGGTCCATTGCTTTTAAGGAATGGAGTGATACGAGTACACTGACCCACTGAAAATCCACCTTTGCTGGGACCATTGCTACAACTAAACTTTGTGCATTTTAATCATGTCTTACGTTTTTCATTCTTTTGTTGCATGCATTTATATCTACTTGTATAAAGGTTGACCTACTTTCCGAACACTCCATTCCTGAAAAATAATGGAGTGTTCGAACAAAAGAATGACGTCATAGGTGGATTTTAAATAAAGGTAAGATTAACAACAACAACGTTGAACACAATGAATGAAACACAACAGGAAAGTAATATAATGAAAATATGGACAGTACTAACTTGACAAGTCTTATCATAGTATATTTGTCTTTACAGTTCATTAATTCACTATAGCTAATAGTATTTCGACAATCAGTTAAGCGTTTTGGCAAGCATTTACATCTTTCACGAAGAAAATAAGTACAATTGAATAGATAATGGAATTCATCGCCTAGTTCTAGTTTGTTACAAAGAGTACATAATCGTTCAGATCTATCAATACTTAAAAATCTACCAGATTCAATTGACAATTTATGGCTACTGCATCTAAAGCGACAAAAATTATATAGTAAATTTTCTGGTAGTGCAGTTAAATAACTTTCAAAATCAAAAGTTGTCTTGTACATCCTATAATTAGAACACTTGGATGAGTTATGTATTTCATCTTTCCAGGTTTCAACAAAAGAGTTATACAAAGACTGTTTAAACCTTTTTAGATAAATGAAAGTGAACATCAACATGCTGCTCGTTCCAAATCTGGATATTACCAGTTCTAATTAAGATATCTTTGATACAGTTTAACCATTTTGAATGATACACCTTTCCTCTATCTAACTTGTATAATATGTTGTACAAAGTATAGGAGATCTTTTCATGTTTACCATTTATAATGTGTTCCCAAAACCAATCATTCTTGTTCACCGGCATACTTTTCATTAGGCACTAAATGGTCGCAGTTCACTACAAAATGAAATGTATGTTGTATATATATTGTTTAACATCCCACTCGAGAAATTTTCACTCATATGGAGACGTCACCATTGCCGGTGAACGGCTGCAAAATTTAGGCCTATGCTCGGCGTTTACGGTCTTTGAGCAGGGAGGGATCTTTATCGTGCCACACCTGCTGTAACATGGGGCCTCGATTTTTGCGGTCTCATCTCATTAGTCGCCTGGGGTACTGGGGACCTATCCTAACCCAGATCTCCACCGACTTGTTAGACTTAGATATCGTCATAAATAGATGTCACGTGATACCAGCACTACAATAATTTCATTCTGTAAGCTACCTCTATACCCATGGGTCTACATGGGAAATCGTCGAATGGGACAAGCATGGCTGTACTTTTAATTTAGGCCTTATGCAATGGATTCCAGTGTGTGTTTTTTGTTTGTGTATAAGACATTTTAGATTAACACTCTTTTATGATATAACATTACATCATAAGGGATTTAGCAAACAAACCCATCAATTTGTTTTCATTGCCTGTTTATTAACACAGAAAATATATATTTATCGTCTGCAATCAAAGCACATGTAGAACATATAACATGTTATGGTTGTGTCTGAGTTAATGGAACAACATATTTTTCTGACATTTCTCTCTTATTATATGCCACGTCGGTACTTTGTACAAGGTTATGCAATGTTTATAGTATGTGCTTTCTCTATAATACCCAATGTTCACTTAGTATACACAACATTGCCTCCCTGTTGTCAAACATTTGTTGTTGAGAAAAGCCAGCATTAAATGCAAAATCTGAAACCAGTTTGGTTGAATGGCTCATGGAAAAATATCAAACATGTAATAAATGATAAATGTATACATACATTGTATATAGACCTTACCAGTATTAAGATTTACAATAAGTATATTAATCAACAGGCACAAATGTATGCCAATTTAGCAATAATCATGGACAATAACATTAACGCATATAATATGATGCATGTATATATCTAGATATCGGTCATAATATTAAGTGATAGATCCCACCTCTGGTGTATCCAAGGGTCAATGTTTGCCCAACTCCCTGTTTTGTATTGCTTTATAAGAGTTATGAGATTGATCACTGTTCGTTATCTTCACCTTTTATTCTAACATGGAATGTATGTGGCATTATTTCATCGTCCATATGTTTATAAAAAATTCTGGACATTGTCAATTATGATATTGCCGTTATATGTGATCACAAACTTAAACCAACCAGTGTGCAATACTTAGACACGATTAGTTCAAAATATTCAGGTTACCTTCAAATAGAACCAGGTCATGGTCAAATCTCGGACAAACTTTACCCAAGTTTTATAGGCAAAGGAGGGGTATGAAGTTCGGGGGGGGGGGGGTATAGGAATCATTTTGTCTGCCCGTCCGTCTGTCTGTGCAGATTCGTATCCGGGCCGTAACTTCTTTGTTCTTTGACTTAGGCATACCATATTTGGCACACAGGTAGATCACCATGAGACGATGTGTCGAGTACCTTTATGACCTTGACCCTTAACCTCAAGGTCAAAATGAAAGTTTTGTTTTTACAATGTATTCGTGTCAGGGCCATGACTTCTTTGTTCTTTGACATAGGCATATCATATTTGACACATGAGTGAATTACCATGAGACGACGTGTCGAGTACCTTAATGACCTTGAACTTTGAAATCAAGGTCAAAATTGAATATAGGGTTTTGACATAGTCATACCGTAAGACATGGGTGTATCACCATGATACTATGTGCCATGTGCATTCATTACCTTTTTATGACCTTGACCTTTGATCTCAAGGTCAAAATTATAGGTATATGCCATGGATTTGTGTTCGGACTATATCTTCCATTTTCTTCTACAAAGGCATACCATATTTTTACACTCAGGAAAGAGGTAATTTATACCTATTAACAACACCCTTTGGGAGATTGAGGTAAGCGGGAGGTATTCTTAGTGAGCATTGCTCACGTACATCTTGTTAACACAGGAAAATAAATAATTATCGTCTGCAATCAAAGCACATGTAGAACAAATAACATGTTATGGTTGTGTCTGATTTAATGGAACAACATATTTTTCTGTCAGTTCTGACATTTCTCTCTTATTATATGCCACGTCGGTACTTTGTACAAGGTTATGCAATGTTTATAGTATGTGCTTTCTTTATAATACCCAATGTTCACTTAATACACACAACATTGCCTCCCTGTTGTCAAACATTTGTTGTTGAGAAAAACCAGCATTAACTGCAAAGTCGGTGAGGTTAAGCCTGTTTTGGGCCCGATCTCTGTCATACCATAAATATATTTTTAAATGTTATTATAACGTTCGGGCCCACAACGGGTCTAGCCCCTGTGGTCGGTGCACTGAATTCAGTGTGGGCTTTATGGCTCAGCGAAAGCTCGAGTACTCTCTGTAGAATCTATAGGCAAAAATATCAAACATGTAATAAATGACAAATGTATACATACATTGTAATACCTTACCAGTATTAAGATTTGCAATAAGTATATTAATCAACAG
This sequence comes from Ostrea edulis, assembly GCF_947568905.1. NCBI lineage: Eukaryota > Metazoa > Mollusca > Bivalvia > Ostreida > Ostreidae > Ostrea > Ostrea edulis. The sequence continues at coordinate 14,952,964 of NC_079169.1, forward strand.
GCACAAATGTATGCCAATTTAGCAATACTCATGGACAATAACATTAACGCATATAATATGATGTATGTATATATCTAGATATCGGTCATAATGTTAAGTGACAGATATGTCTTAATTCCATAAATCTTTATACTACAAATTCATTATGGTTATTTTCATGCTTACTCCTCCTAGGCACCTGATCCCACCTCTGGTGTGTCCAGGGGTCCGTGTTTGCCCAACTATCTATTTTGTATTGCTTGTAGGAGTTATGAGATTGATCACTGTTCGTTATCTTCACCTTGCATGATACAAGTATATGCTCATCATACCTTTCTGAGTTAGCAGTACATCACACATTTGTTTTATCGCATGGTTAATTCTAGTCCGGACGGCTGCCTTACTAGTATCCTATCGTGTCATATCAAAGCTGAAACTTCATCGATACTGAAAACAGTCCTTTATTTTCACGCAAATCGTCAGTTTAATCATTAAACTGATTAGCGTTCATTCACCACTCCCTGAAAGCAACCCGAATAATGAAGGCGACACCTACCGGTATAATCAGTGGACATACAATTGAATTGCAAATAAGGAAAACGTATATTTAAAACATGTATATCTATATAACAATGTGAACGAATCTTGAAATGTACAACTTTAATTGCAGCAAAGAAATAAAACAAAAGTCACAATTGTATTCACAAAGTCACACCTCTTACACAAGAGACTGGGTTTGTATGAGCCCAGTTTTCATATTGATAAGATACCAATCATAAAAGATAAAATGACTACACTACAATGGAGAGAAAGGGGGGGGGGGTATGAGGGGTTTTATCGTGTCGACGGCTGCCGCTACTCGGTTCCTCGATTTTTAAGGATCCTTCTACAAACCTAGTTGCCCTGTGGGGATCTGGGTTAGAATAGGTCCTCAGTACCCCTTGCTTGTCGTAGATTGATTGATTGATTGAATATTGTTTTACGTCCCTCTCGAGAATATTTCACTCATTTGGAGACGTCACCACTGCCGGTGACGGGCTGCAAAATTTAGGCCTTTGCTCGGCGCTTATGGCCATTGAGCAGGGAGGGATCTTTATTGTGCCACACCTGCTGCGACACGGGACGTCGGTTTTTGCGGTCTCATCCGAAGGACCGCCCCATTTATTCGCCTCTTACGACAAGCAAGGAGGTACTGAGGACCTATTCTAACCCGGATCCCCACGGGATTGCATGTCGTAGATGGCGAAGGTGACTAAATGGGGCGGTCCTTCGGATGAGACCGCCAAAACCGAGGTCCCGTGTCACAGCAGGTGTGGCACGATAAAGATCCTTCCCTGCTCAAAGGCCATAAGCGCCGAACATAGGCCTTAATTTTGTAGCCCTTCACCGGCAGTGGTGACTCTCCATGTGAGTGAAATATTCTCGAGAGGAACGTTAAACAATCTTCAATCAATCAACAAACCTAGTTTTGACGCGGTCATGAATCACGAGTAATCCTTTTCTACATATACTGTGTATAATAAATTTACTTCTAGGGTCCTACTTATTCTAAGACACTACTATATGATTTCATGACATTTTGACAATTGTTTGAGACAAGAGGAATAGTGGTGTTTATTTTCTCTTTAATAATAAATGTCAGGATCGTACGGGTAGACACTGAAAAACAACATGTTTATCGAAAAGAAAACTGTTACAGTAATCTACACCATATGACATTGGTAATAAAACAACGGACACACTATAAAAAAAATCACGGAAAGTTCAGGAATGCATTGTTAAGTTCACTGCATTATAAATACCTAATGGTACGCGTTTTTAAGTGGGTTTTAAATTATAAATATAACAGTACTGTACTAAAGTGATCCATCTTGGTGTGTTATTTTGTTGCCCACATCTTATGTTGCTTTACAGAGAGCATAGTGTGATTGTAGCCTCATTTCCATCGTCTGCAAAAACTAGTGCATTTGATCTACGTTGATAAATCTGCCTATGATCCGTCTCAGGTAATCAAAGGTTGGCGTCGATCAATACATAGATATTGGCCCATAAAAGCAATTGGAATTGTGGGTGTTCTCAGCGGAGTAATTCCCGTACAATCATCAGAATTAACGGGGATTCTTTATGGGATTACTGTTCAAATGTCTCGGCATTTAACAATCGAACCCATGCTTTCTTCAGTGTTAATACATGTAATTTTACAATATTGATTACTGTCTTTTGAATATAAAGGAAAAGTAAAAATTCTCATTTCTACAGCTAATTCAACGTCACATGCAGGTTTATTGAGGGGTAATAAGCAGAATTTTTTTTAGGTTAATAGACATTTCTCATTTATTATGATTCCTTAAACCACTTCCAATTGTTTAAACATAATTTGTCATTAACCAAGTACTGGTGACTATTATAATCAAAACAACAATGCGATTATTACCTTGCATGACATATTGTACAGTAACATTTTAGGAGAGGGACTTGTAAGTTGTTAGAATTTTGATTTCATCAATTAAATATGTTCTTAATGTCGATTTTAAAAAGTATTTGTTACAACTCTCAATGAATTAAACTACAATAAATGTCCTTATCATTGAAATATTGTAAATACAGGTTTACTCTCCTATTGCCTGCAACATAATCTTTATAATCATAATGTACTATAATATTTATCAATCTTAACAAAACGCCGTTTTAAAAAAAAAATAATAGAAAGGAAATTTGTCCAAAACGATGAATTATAGCCATTGTAAAACAGATGTATTTGGTAACACATATTTTGATGCATGTGGTAAAATATTTTGACGGTTAGATATAAGGCTATTCTGAAGGAGGGTGTGTGCTCTCGCAAACACGATAGTTAGAAAGACGGATGTTAACGTAAAAGTACTTAGATTCCGAGGATGTATTGAAGTGGTGCTTGAACTAAACCGGTGCCTAGCAGTAGGTCACAGTACACTAAAGCTAATACTTGTCAAACAAAACATGCTTACATGTACCTATGAAACAATATTACTTAATTCATAAAAAACGTATAGAAAACATCCTTTTAAATGGAAAATTCAAATTCTTCAATTGGCGTGCATTAGACCAGGAAAATCTAGATTTTGAATTCATTAATTAAGAACATATGTACATTTTCTTGATTTAAAATCGTCAAACTTAAACAATCCTACTAATTTTTTCAATAACGAATTTGTACGATTTCAGAAATTATTTACTTCGAATATATATCATAAGATTATGAACAACAGGATTACGATGACGATACAAATTGTACGTATACAAATTACAAAACAATTTATTGGCTTTTTGAACATATTTTGTCACAGGCGACATTTTAGTTCTTGTTAGTCAGTGTCGTCGTTATGTTAAGTTTTGTTTTTGTTTTTTTTTACTTTAGAATTGTCCGTTGACGCCGTTCATGATGATTAAGTCCTGTTAAGACAGCACACGGATCACGTGATTGTTAAATATATATCATATCCGAGACTCCTATCCTTGAGCAAAATGATCAGTCATTGGAAATGCGAATCTCGTGTTAAGTTTGCAAACAAACCAAGAAATAAAATAAATAGAAAACAAAATAAAAAATAATAAAAGCTGGGGAATTTCACATGGTACTGACGTACAGTCTTATACTTCTCATGTATATTCCACGATAAATGACGTACAGTCTATATTCTACTATAAAATAGCTCGACTTTTTCACACCTATTACTTAAAACTGTGAAAGTGTACCCTGCTCCTTATGTCTGGGTGATGAGATGGGACGACATTATAACTGACTCGAATGCACTAAAATGTCTTCTATTGTAATTTATAGTATACAACTACATGTATTTATCTGTGATAAAAGTAATCATAGTTTTCTTGTACAGGGTTCTTTGTGCAGATACAATTTGTGTATATACGAAATAAAGCAACTTGGGTTGTGATATATCGCAACACACACACACATACGCACGCACGCACGTTTAGGGTTTACGGCCGTAACAGTGAGGATTCTTTAACGTCCCAACGCCTGTCGTGACACGGGTCATATCTTAATGCCGATCGCGAGTTTGGCGAAGGAGCAATTACTACCTATTATTACGCTAAATAGGTTTGACGCGGTTACGATTGATTGATTGTATCTTGATTAACGTCTCGCTCGAGAATTTTTCACTCATATGGAGACGTCACCAAGACCGGTGAAGGACTTTAAATTTAGGCCTATGCTCGGCGCTTACGGTCATTGAGCAGTGAGGGTTCTTTAGCGTGCCACACCTACTGTGACACGGGTCATCCGTTTTTAAGGTCATCTCCGAGGACCCGTGACATTCACACCTAATGCCAAGCGTTTGACGATGGAACCGTCACTACCTGTTCTAACGACTTAGGTCTCTCGCGGCCGGGATTCGAACCCCGGCCTTCCGCATGCGGGGCGAACGCTCTAACCTCTCGGCCACCCTGGCGGTGACGCGGTTACGAAGCGAACACTCTACCGCGTATATATACACACATTACTACATGTTACAGTCGATATTACTACGTATTAGAGTTAAAATTACTACGTGTTACAGTCGACATCACTCCGTGTTACAGTCAACAATACTATGTGTTACAGTTAACATTACTACGCGCTACAGTCGACATCACTCCGTGTCACAGTCAACAATACTATGTGTTACAGTTAACATTACTACGTGTTACAGTCGACATCACTCCGTGTCACAGTCAACAATACTATGTGTTACAGTTAACATTACTACGTGCTACAGTCGACATCACTCCGTGTCACAGTCAACAATACTATGTGTTACAGTTAACATTACTACGTGTTACAGTCGACATCACTCCGTGTCACAGTCAACAATACTATGTGTTACAGTTAACATTACTACGTGCTACAGTCGACATCACTCTGTGTCACAGTCAACAATACTATGTGTTACAGTTAACATTACTACGTGTTACAGTCGACATCACTCCGTGTCACAGTCAACAATACTATGTGTTACAGTTAACATTACTACGTGTTACAGTCGACATCACTCCGTGTCACAGTCAACAATACTATGTGTTACAGTTAACATTACTACGTGCTACAGTCGACATCACTCCGTGTCACAGTCAACAATACTATGTGTTACAGTTAACATTACTACGTGTTACAGTCGACATCACTCCGTGTCACAGTCAACAATACTATGTGTTACAGTTAACATTACTACGTGTTACAGTCGACATCACTCCGTGTCACAGTCAACAATACTATGTGTTAAAGTTAACATTACTACGTGCTACAGTCGACATCACTCTGTGTCACAGTCAACAATACTATGTGTTACAGTTAACATTACTACGTGCTACAGTCGACATCACTCCGTGTCACAGTCAACAATACTATGTGTTACAGTTAACATTACTACGTGCTACAGTCGACATCACTCCGTGTCACAGTCAACAATACTATGTGTTACAGTTAACATTACTACGTGTTACAGTCGACATCACTCCGTGTCACAGTCAACAATACTATGTGTTACAGTTAACATTACTACGTGTTACAATCGACATCACTCCGTGTCACAGTCAACAATACTATGTGTTACAGTTAACATTACTACGTGCTACAGTCGACATCACTCCGTGTAACAGTCAACAATACTATGTGTTACAGTTAACATTACTACGTGTTACAGTCGACATCACTCCGTGTTACTGTTAACATTATTATGTGTCACGATCGACACCACTCCGTGTTAGACTTAACATTACTACATGTTACAGTCAACATTACTACGTGTTACAGTCGACATCACTCCGTGTTACTGTTAATATTATTATGTGTCACAGTCGACATCACTCCGTGTTAGACTTAACATTACTACGTGTCACAGTCGACCTCAATACGTGTTAGACTTAATATTACTACGTGTCACAGTCGACATCACTCCGTGTTACTGTTAACATTACTATGTGTCACAGTCGACATCACTCCGTGTTAGAGTTAACATCACTACGTGTTAGAAGTAACATTACTCCGTGTTACATCGACCTCAATACGTGTTAGACTTAACATTACTACGTGTTAGACTTAACATTATTACGTGTCACAATCGACATCACTCCGTGTTACAGTCGACATCACTCCGTGTTTCAGTCAACATCACAACGTGTTAGACTTAACATCACTACGTGTTACAGTCGACATTACTCAGAAACTGAAATTGACGTACTTATTTACCTCTGTCGCTGTGTTACATAAAGTAAAGTGATACATTAACGAAGAGATGACAGATGATATATATTGTTGGAAAATGCTGGAATGTTCGTCCTCAAACAATGCATTATATCTTTGTTGCCGTGCAGAGATATGAAACAATAATCAATTAGAGTAATAAATATGGCCCCTATGATAAAGCCAATGAAAGATGAAGCATGCGGAGAGTGTCCGTGACAATAAAGCAACGACCAATTAATCATCTATTATTTATAGTAACAGCAGGGATAGGACAAGGAGCCAGTGACAACTAATAAATATACACATCAATTTCTTCTCGGGGGACCATGACATGAGCATTCGAGGGGACCCAGAGGAACTCCCTTCCGTGATGCCAACTGTGTTGCAAATAGTAGTCTGTAGAAATAGATAGAAAAACAGTGCGTATTCTGACTTCTATTCTTTAGAAATCAAGGTTTAAATGAGACAGTGACACGACAACGTGTTTGCACAAGTATATACAGAGACCTACAAAACACACCCGCGCTCATCAGTGACTAAGATCTAAAAGTCAGTCATTTTCGTATTCACTGCATCTGTCTAGTAGGGTATTGTTCTGTATATTCAATGAAAAATCAGTCGAACGTGCAAGTGACTTGCACAAGAAATTAGTTTTCAATGGACCATCATTGAAAGGTTTCGACAAATCCTTCATGTGAGACTATACGAAATACGTTAATGTGATGTGTATGTTATGACTTGTACAACGCAAAATGCAATAACCCCTGTACAAAGTATAGAATGCAAGATATGTTAAAACGTCAGTATCAAAGAAAACAGAATCTTCTGATATGGTAACTTCAGTGAAGGAAATATTGGTTAATGGTGTTACCAATTAGTAACTAGACAGACAATAAAATGGTAATGATTTGGATACCTTAATACATTTACAGAGAAATGAAAAGTTCATCTATGTAAGCGTATATTCCATCTCGCCATAAATATGGACAAGATGACACTCATTTAATCGACTAAATCATGTCTGCTGATGCATTCTATGTTGTTTATTGTTTAATCCCTATGTAGATCTACTATATATCCTTGTACAACCTAAAACACTTGCATATAAATGTTACCTGTGCACAAAATTTAACCAAATTCAATGTCAACTCTTATAGAATCTTCAGATAAGTATATGGTGTTCTGTTCAGACCACTCGCTCTTTCGCATTTAGGACAAAGATACGAAGGAGAGGACTGCGAGGGTGAAGGCGTAAACTGCGGGGGTGAAGGCGTGAACTGTGAGGGTGAAGGTGTGAACTGTGAGGGTGAAGGTGTGGACTGCGAGGGTGAAGGCGTGAATTGTGAGGGTGAAGGAGTGAACTGTGAGAGTGAAGGGGTGAACTGTGAGGGTGAAGGCGTAAACTGTGAGGGTGAAGGAACGAACTGCGAGGGTGAAGGCGTGGACTGCGAAGGTGAAGGAGTGAACTGTGAGGGTGAAGGCGTGGACTGCGAGGGTGAAGGCGTGAACTGTGAGGGTGAAGGAGTGAACTGTTAGAGTGAAGGCGTGAACTGTGAGGGTGAAGGCATGGACTGTGAGAGTGAAGGCGTGAACTGTGAGGGTGAAGGAGCGAACTGCGAGGGTGAAGGCGTGAACTGCGAGGGTGAAGGCATGAACTGCGAGGGTGAAGGGGTGAACTGTGAGGGTGAAGGCGTGAACTGTGAGGGTAAAGGAATGAACTGTGAGGGTGAAGGAGCGAACTGTGAGGGTGAAGGCGTGGACTGTCAGAATGAAAGCGTGAACTGTGAGGGTGAAGGCGTGAACTGCGAGGGTGAAGGAGTGAACTGCGAGGGTGAAGGCGTGAACTGTGAGGGTGCAGGAGCGAACTGTGAGGGTAAAGGCGTGGACTGCGAGGGTGAAGTCGTGAACTGTGAAGGTGAAGGAATGAACTGTGAGGGTGAAGGAGCGAACTGCGAGGTTGAAGGCGTGAACTGTGAGGGTGCAGGAGCGAACTGTGAGGGTAAAGGCGTGGACTGCGAGGGTGAAGGCGTGAACTGCGAGGGTGAAGGCGTGAACTGTTAGGGTGAAGACGTGAACTGTGAGGGTGAAGGAATGAACTGCGAGGGTGAAGGAGCGAACTGTGAGGATGAAGGAGCGAACTGTGAAGGTGAAGGAATGAACTGCGAGGGTGAAGGAGCAAACTTCGATAGCTTCTTCGCGAAAGGAATATTTGATAAACACTTGCACAAATCTTCTGACACCCCCGCCCCCGAATCCACACATGTCCAAGGTGGAATGACTTGATTATGAAGTTACACGAATGCTGAATGATAATTGTATTTTTGTCATTTACGTGTCTATAAACTGTCATTTCTAATGGTACTCAGTTTAATAATTTACAAACAATAAATGATTGTCCCCAGTCTCATTGATTTGAAATAAATCATATATCAATCACGTGACACAGGGCTGATGCAGTGCATTCTATTCCTATTGAAATTCTGTGGATCATTGAATCTGAAAGCAACATGAAAACCTCTGAACAGTAAATAAGCTAGATAAACTAACTCTAGGAGTTTAATCTCTTCGTTCAATTTCAGGATAAAGTTTTATGAAATTGGTAAATTTTTGACTATTTTCTTCCCGGAATTGGCTCCAGATTATAGGAATTGCCACCTTTTATTAGGAGAGCAAGCCTCCGTCCGCGCTCTACCCCTCATCGCTTCACGAGTCGATCAGCTACATGTACCTATGGTAGATGAAGGTGAACATTTCTAGATCCGCCTCTGAGCTAGACATGCTCATATCGAAACTTCTTGGATGCGAGGAGATAATGTGTATATACCAGTAATCATAAAAAAAAAACATGAGAAAAAGCTCAGTGTAAGGAACAACCAGTAAAAGCTGTGTTTGTTGCGATCTCTTTTACGCTTTATACTTACATTTCTGACTGTTTGCCAGCATTAAACCTTTGGTGTTTTATTGTAGTTTCCGATGACACTAAAGTGACATACAAAACTACTACAGTATACTTCTAGTAGGAAATCGGTTACTTACAAAATCGGGTTTGTTTGTATTCAAGAGGATGCAAAAGTGAAGATAACAAACAGTGATTAGTCTCATAACTCTTATAAGCAATACAAAGTTAAGAGTTGGGCAAACACGGACCACTGAACACACCAGCATGACGTCTTAGAGGAGTAAGCATCCCTGTTGATAGGTCATGCCCGCCATGAATCCTATATCCTGATAAAGTAAACGGTGTAATCTGTAGTCAAAATCATTATGTAAATAACAGTCTAAAACGATCTAATGACAGGTTGTATTTGCAATTAGATCGTAGAATTTGCGAAATGCTTAAATATGCAGCAAAACTACCGGGGCATGGGATAAATTTTGATTTACTTTATGCTTCTAATTCTTTTTAACCCCAGATAGTACACAGAGATTCTTGTATAATCAACGAGTCATTTTTTTCTAGCTGCAGTTTGCAAGCACATCCTTAAAATAATTCATATGAAATTTGTTTCTGACAAGTTGTATTTCATCGCGGTGCACAGGGAAAAGTGGCTCACATGATTCTCATTTAAATTCACATGAATTTCATGCGAGTATTTCTCATAAGAACAAGAAGAAAAGACGAATGACATCTGCATAAAATATTCACATGGTTTTCATGCAAATATGCTGTTGGAAAGTCATTTGGGCACGATCGATATTGTAATGCATACTGCACCAATAGTTTAAAAGGCTGAAGATGATAATTCAAGATGATAATAATAAGCAAGATTAGGGTAGTAAATGAAGTCAACAGAAACTGATATTTTATGAACTATTTTATTTATTAGTATTATGTTTAAAACATGAAAAGATATAAAGTAATATCAGAATTGCTGTTCTATCATATCTTCACAGTACAATGTAACATAAATATTGAAGTATTTTTATGTGAATTCTACACGAGAATCGCCAGAAGCCATTACATAGAGAATATCATAACAAAACAACTGCATGAAAATCTCATTACTTTCGCATGAATATCATGCAAATAATTTTGCATGATATTTAGATGAGTGATTTTTCGTATGATTATCGCACGCTTTTCAAACGTAAAGGAGCACGCATGACAAACGTAATGGAGCACGCATGACAAACGTAAAGGAGCACGCATGACAATTATGCTTCATATCCCCTGTGTAATCTTAGAACTTATTCATTTTTTCTTTTTATGTTCCTTCAAGGATTTTGTCACTCACATCGAGGTTGTATGTGAAATGTAACACATTGTGTTTTAACATTGTATTGTGTTTTAACACAATATAAAAGCACAAAACATACTAAACCCAAATCTTCTTCTATTAAATGTACTTCATTTTCCGGATATACCGCATGTCCATTAATTTGAGCACTTCAACTTGTATCACTGATCATGGTAAAAACAAACAAACCGGCGAGTTTCAGGTGTCCTTTATACAAATAGTTCCTTCTAGTAAATCTGCACATCACGATTTGATCTTCTTTTTTTTTTATACCCCCCGCAACAAGTTGTGGGGGTATACTGGAATCGGGTTGTCCGTCTGTCCGTCCGTCCGTCTGTAGACGCAATGGTTTCCAGGCTCTAAAGCATTATCCTTTCCACCTACCGTCACCATATCATCTATATGGACTACCCATGGGATGAAGATGTTCCCTATCGATTTTGGGGTCAAAGGTCAAGCGCACTGGACATCGAAGTAGCAGTATGGTTTCCGGGCTTTAAAGCGTTATCCTTTCCACCTACAGTCACCATATCATACATATGGGCTACCCATGGGATGAAGATGTTCCCTATCGATTTTGGGGTCAAAAGGTCAAAGGTCAAGCGCACTGGACATCGAAGTAGCAATATGGTTTCCGGGCTCTAAAACGTTATCCTTTCCACCTACAGTCACCATATCATACATATGGACTACCCATGGGATGAAGATGTTCCCTATCGATTTTGGGGTCAAAAGGTCAAAGGTCACGAGCACTGGACATCGAAGTAGCAATATGGTTTCCATTTAAATTCTTTAACGGCTTTTTTCATCGTATGGAACACCCTTTGGGAGATTGGGGTAAGCGGGGGGTATTCTTAGTGAGCATTGCTCACAGTACCTTTTGTTTTTTTTTTATAAAGTTATCAGATTAAAGGAAATTGTGTGGAATGTAAATACAGACATCTGTACTTAAAAGTTAAAACGTCTTAATTCTGGTCCGTGGTTAAAATTTCAGACTATGCTTTAACAAAATAAATCTATGAGTAGAAATTGATAGAATTTTGTGAATATTATATTTTAAAAATCGTGTCTTTCTGTTTTGAAAGGTATGAGAGGATATACTTCGAGTGTTTTTGTCTCGAAATGTTGTTTGAAATATATCAGCCTCGGCTTTATCTAGAGGTACACAATCTACTATCACATACAGGTAGTACACACTAAGAAAAAAATGACAAATATTGATAATCCACACCTTTAATGATATACGATATACACCTTCCTAAAGATCAAAGGAAAAACGGCTGCTCGTGGGATAAACTAACCGACTCAATGTTTAAGTGCATATTTTAATGGTATACTTTTAAATATGTAATTTAAAAATTCAATACAATCTGGACTGTATGGGAAAATATTTTCCATTAATGTCTTTCCACTCTTTACATGGTCAACCTTGATATGATATTTATACTATGTGTGTGAATGTATTGATGCTCTCATCAAATGAATTGAAGAGAACAATAATTGAATTAATGCGCGCATCAAATCTATTATTGCTCTCATTAATTGAATTAATGCGCGCATCAATTGAATTGAAGAGAGCAATAATTGAATTAATGCGCGCATTAAATCAATTATTGCTCTCATTAATTCAATTGATGCGCGCATTATTCAATTGATGAGAGCAGTAATTGATTTAATGCGCGCATTAATTCAATTAAAGAGAGCAATAATTGAATTGATGATATCTTCAAATAATTGAAGATATCTTTCTCCCATTTACCTCTTTGTGTTGATGGAATGAGCGTGGGAAGTTGCCGGGGCAAATACAGTGTAAGCAAATTCGAAGCTGCAAAAATTGGAATGACAACCGAAGGAATGAGAACGAAGGAGCGAAAATAATCTTCACTCCTTTGCCACTATAATTTCGCCCACCTATATTTGTACCTGCGAAGGAGCAAAGCTGCAAGGACAAACAGCGGCAGATCTAGAGTAGGCGGGAGGGGTGTTACAACCCCCATGATTGAATTATAAAAATGATAATTTTTGCCTTTAAAGATGAAAAAGTACTAAAGGGGAAAAGGCGTAGAAAGTACTTTGGTAGACTTGACAGCGAAGAATCGATGTGGTGATGGCAAATTTAGAAGAAACGGGTGAATTGTCTCCAATGTAAAAATATGAACCAGGAACTCTGCTAGGGCAAATATAAATCCTTATTACGAAAAGTATTCACAGAAGTGCTGAAGTTTTTATTCTAACTAGGAAAGATTGTTGATGCTTATGATTTACTAGATCACAATTCAATAATATTTCACATAGGAAGGACCTTTTTTTTTTTTATGCGTGTTTGAATTGTTGAACACATGAATTGAATGAACGATATCTTTGATATAGATGCATTTAAGAACAATTTTTGAATAATTGTGGTTATTAGTTACGTTCTATTTATTGATATCATATACAGTTAACAAGAGGCCCAGGGGCCTTATAGGTCATCATGTAACAACCTTCCAATGTTTGAATTAGGTTTGTGTTTAAATATAAGAATTTTACTTTTGGATGAAAAAAACATTGAATAGCTATGTGGTCATGAAGTACATGTGTCATTTTTATGTTCAATAAATAATCCTTTTTAAAAAACCTAGGTCTGAGACATCATAAAGAAAAGGGTTATTTACTCCTTAGGTAAAACCAATATGAGAAGATTTTCAAAGAATTTCTACATTTTCACTATATGACCAATAGAGCCCCACCCTAACACAAGAACCCCTGCCCCAGAGGCCATGAATTTCACAATTTTGGTAGAGGGCTCAACGCTCATTATGATTATGCTCACAGTTTGGCTTCTTGATGTCCAGGAGTAAAGAAGAAGATTTTTTAAAATTACACTCATTTTGATGGTTTTTGCCCCACCCCTCAGGCCCCAGGGGGGCAGGGACCACGAATTTCACAATTTTTGTTCCCCTCCACCCACAGATGCTATATGCCAAAATTGGTTGAAATTGGTTCAGGGGTTTCAGAGAAGAAGCTGAAAATGTTCAAATGTTAACGCACGACGAACGACGACGGACAAAAACAGAAGATTTTCAAAGAAATATTGCATTTTCACTATATAATCAATCAGCCCCGCCTTAGCACCAGAACCCCTGACCCAGGGGCCATAAATTTCAGTTTTGAAAGAAGCATCCTTGATCATCATTATCATACTATTAGTTTGTCTACTTAATACCCAGCAGCAGAGGAGAAGATTTTCAAAGAAATAAAATGCATTTTCACTATATGATCAATAGGGCCCCACCCTAATACCAGAACCCCTGATCCAGGGGCCATGAATTTCACAATTTTTAAAGAGACATCCTTGCTCATCATTACCATGCTATTAGTTTGTCTACTTAATACCCAGAGACAGAGAAGAAGATTTTCAAAGAATTTCTACATTTTCACTATATGACCAATAGAGCCCCACCCTAACACACCAGAACCCCTGATCCAGGGGCCATGAATTTCACAATTTTTAAAGAGACATCCTTGCTCATCATTACCATGCTATTAGTTTGTCTACTTAATACCCAGAGACAGAGAAGAAGATTTTCAAAGAATTTCTACATTTTCACTATATGACCAATAGTGCCCCACCCTAACACACCAGAACCCCTGATCCAGGGGCCATGAATTTCACAATTTTTAAAGAGACATCCTTGCTCATCATTACCATGCTATTAGGTTGTCTACTTAATACCCAGAGACAGAGAAGATTTTCAAAGAATTTCTACATTTTCACTATATGACCAATAGAGCCCCACCCTAACACACCAGAACCCCTGATCCAGGGGCCATGAATTTCACAATTTGTAAAGAGACATCCTTGCTCATCATTACCATGCTATTAGTTTGTCTACTTAATACCCAGAGACAGAGAAGATTTTCAAAGAATTTCTACATTTTCACTATATGACCAATAGAGCCCCACCCTAACACAAGAACCCCTGCCCCAGGGGCCATGAATTTCACAATTTTGGTAGAGGGCTCAACGCTCATTATAATTATGCTCACAGTTTGGCTTCTTGATGTCCAGGAGTAAAGAAGAAGATTTTTTAAAATTACACTCATTTTGATGGTTTTTGCCCCACCCCTCAGGCCCCAGGGGGGCAGGGACCACGAATTTCACAATTTTTGTTCCCCTCCACCCACAGATGCTATATGCCAAAATTGGTTGAAACTGGTTCAGGGGTTTCAGAGAAGAAGCTGAAAATGTTCAAATGTTAACGCACGACGAACGACGACGGACAAAAACAGATAGCAATAGGTCACCTGAATGATTCAGGTGACCTAAAAAACTTGATCATTAGGAAGTCATTTGGAGCTCCAAATCAAGTGTTCCATATGTAACATAAATGATCTCTCTCCATGTTGAAAATTAGATATTGATTTTACGAATACAATTACAATCCGTCATGCTGAATACTATAATAGTTGACTAAAGGCAAAATGATCAGTCGTTCATAATTTTAAAATTTGAAATGGTAGTTTTTGTCCAGTGTGATAATTTAAGGGCAAAATTATAAATACACGTTGTTTCTTCTCGTCAAACGCAATAATCGAAAACATAATGCACTATATGATTGACAAACATAAAAATTGGTATATTGTGGCCTGATTTCTTGGACATTGTCAAGTAGTGTACAACCTAATTTCGGTAAAATGTTTTAACTTTAAAGATATAAGGCGCAAACTCCCAAGAACAGTCTCGGACCATTCGATATCTGACATATTGGACAGTCTTCTTACTTTGAAGATCTGTGTCATGTTTATTTTATGCTTATCCATGTGTTTGTACACATCAGTAACTGTTATTAAATTATTACAAAAAGTCGTAACAGTGACTTCTATATAAATCACGGAAAAAATTAAGAACATCGAAAATATCAGATGAATATCGTATTTAAAAATGTAATGATGTGTCACAACTTTGGTCTCGAGAGGGAGTGTGTCCTTCGTTGAATGATATGTATATAAGTAAATATGATTATAAATCTTCAAGTGGTATGTGTATAAATTTTCTCATAATCACTTACTACATGTACGTATGAAAGCTCACGTGCATTGTCAAGCAATAAATCGCATTAGATCGTAGAAAATTCTATGGTCAAAATTAGAAATAATATGAGGTCAAAGATTAATTACTTGTATTTAAATGACAAAATGAGCCCTCAAAGTGAAATTGCTCAAAACAATTTTTTAATTTTACAGGTATTTTACATACAATATATGTTTCATTAAAAGTTTAAACTTTGTCAATTCTATAACATCTATGACTTTAAATTGACAATTTTAAACTTTTGATATAGCAAATATTTTCATATACAATTTCACAATACGTAGGTACATATACACTGTATGTAATTTGGTTTTTAAAAAACACTAAATGAATCG
The DNA here is from genome assembly GCF_947568905.1 of Ostrea edulis. Classification (NCBI taxonomy): domain Eukaryota; kingdom Metazoa; phylum Mollusca; class Bivalvia; order Ostreida; family Ostreidae; genus Ostrea; species Ostrea edulis. Next base: position 14,968,813 of record NC_079169.1, read on the forward strand.
CTTTCAACAATCTGTCAGTCTGTTTGTAAAAATGAGTTTTTGTCTGGAACACCCCATTATTTATTAAAAAAGAAATATTTTCCTTATGCAAAGATGTTGAATTAGTTTGACTCCAAATTTAGTGAGATTTTTCTTGGCATCCTCAAACGCGCTTCGTGGAGCGTTGTAGCTTATACCCAGATGTACTTTCAAATTTTAAATTTGTCTTAAGTATGCATGTACATAGTTTGAATGAATAAAGTGGATTGAATTGAGCTGAATGCGTGCTGCCAATTTTTTTTTTTTTTTTTTTTTTTTTTTTTGTTGGTTGTTTTTTTTTTTTTTTGTCGAGTGGATAAGCCACTCGTTGTACAATAGGCATTCATATCGAATTTTTTTTTTACCTTTCTGCAAGGTTATTTGGTTATTTCAACTTAAAAATTTCATGATTATTTAGAATTACCCTGATTTTATAAACATGAATCGTATTACGTTCTTCAGTAAAGCCTGTAAATATTCTGCAGTAAGCGGCCGTCTCAGAGGAGTTGTATTGTCTAACGATGTACACACTAAATGTTATACATGTATAAACTATTTGCCCAAAATAACTCATATCCTATTTACATTCTGATCTAATCATATTCTTATCACAGTTTGTAACATTTGATCCCAGAATTTAAATGAATACACGATTACGGAACTGCATGCCGTGTTATTTAAAAAACAAAAACGGCTTCCTCGGAATCCCCGTATCTATAGCGTGTCCTGAATAAGTCACTTCCTACTTTCACCCTGACATTCATACTATTATCATACGTAGTATGAGTTACGAGCAGGACTTGAATTGTACACGAATAATGTGGGAGGGGCAGGTATGTGAAGCACTAACTTCTAAGAAAAGAATTTAAAGAGAAAATTTCCTAAAATTTCCAACATAAAAGGTAGGAGTTATCACAGTGGGTGTTGTCTTAAAAAACAGTATTTATACGAGTTATTCCATATGTATACATGTCAACGGGTAAAAATGGAACAAAACTCGTCCGTTGAAAAAATGAAGGCAGCTTCAGCAATATACAGCTTTCTTATTTTAATCAATTTTGTTGGCTGTGGAAAATTCCAATCACCTGAGTCTGATATAGGTAAGTAATAATATTTTTTCTTTGGCTAGCATAGACCTATGAAATGAAAATAATGCAAAAGTACAAATCAATATTCTCTTCTGTGAACTGATGCAGCATATAATTTTGACCCCTGTAGAGAAATAATACGGGGGTCATCTCTCAACGTTAGAAATGACCCCAAATTCTTTGAATTTTGACCCCTTCCCGTCAAGATTTCCCCTCGGTCCTGTGAAATCTAATCGCGGATCTGGAGCATTTTTTCATCATACAAAATGGTTTAACTTCTTATTTATTCACAGTTTATTGATTATTGGCCTTAAAAACAACGACGGCAAGGTGGAGTATTATTATTTTCGGGGTATCCCATTTTTATATAGTAATTTTTACATTTCCAATGTTTTTGCCTATGATGTATATGCATTTCCTTATGAACGCACTGCAATTGTAAATAATGCGTATGAATTCAGAACCACTTGATACATGTAAAAATAACAAATAGTTCATTGCCAATACATTCTGACACGCTTGCTCCAGTTACTATTTGCACCTCTAATATTTTTCATATTAATCTTCGTGAAATCAATTTAAAAACCCTTTTTCATTTTCAATAAACAACCCTGAAATAGCAAAAAATAGAGTGAAGTGGTGGACACGGATCTAAACCGGCGCGATTTTTCAAAATGACAATGAAAATTGCGACATGAAGTAACTCCGTGGTTAAGTGTGTCGATGTTTTATTTCAATCTTACATTGTACAGTTGAAGGAAGTTCTCATAATTGTTCAATAAATAAAATATACCCGTTCGTTTCTTCAATTCGTGATTCTTGAATCAGTCGTATATTTACCAGGAGTGCTAATTATTGAATATACAGAATTAACATCTGCAAATATCGCTCCCTAATACTACTCTGGAATATTAGTCATCTTTAAAAAAACAAACAAACAAAAAAACATCAGTGAAAGCAAAAACTCAGTTTTACCTCAACCAATTTCTTTAAAAACACTCATCTTTTTATCATACGGGTAAGAAGAACAAAGCGAGGCTTATTTATGAACAACTATATGAATACTATTCGTTTTGTTGAAAATATTGACCATTTATTTTTAACAGAACATTACTAGAATTCGCAATTTCCCTGAATGCATATACTTTAAAATTAAACTATTGTGAATGATTAGGGTTATTGTTTTCTTTAATTAAAAACCCAACCCCAACCTCAATTTCAAGTTATTATTACAACTTGAAAATAATCGATTGAGTTATTGCTCTCTCATTGAAATAATATTTTCTTTTATCCCTGAGCGCATTGATTGACCTACTCCCCATTCAGTTGTTGATCAATATATATTAAATAATTCATTTTATGATATCATTACGTTTATATATTTAATTACAGCGCCCATGCATTAATTCACTGATGTCATTCGTGATTTGAGATATTCATGATGTGTGTTATTCAAGTTAAGAGAGCAATACGTTTACAGTGAAACCCGCTAGTAAGAAACCCGCATGTTATGAATGCTTTGTTATTAAGATGATATTTTAAGTCCTTTAACTTTAAACTTTATTTGCGTGAGAGGAAAACTTTATTTGCATGAGCGGTAAACCTTTTTTGCATGAGAGATAAACTTTATTTGCATGAGCGGTAAATTTATTTGCATGAGCGGTAAACTTTATTTGCATGAGCGGTAAATTTATTTGCATGAGCGGTAAACTTTATTTGCATGAGAGATAAACTTTATTTGCTTGAACGGTAAATTTATTTGCATGAGCGGTAAATTTATTTGCATGAGCGGTAAACTTTATTTGCATGAGCGGTAAATTTATTTGCATGAGCGGTAAACTTTATTTGCATGAGAGATAAACTTTATTTGCTTGAACGGTAAATTTATTTGCATGAGCGGTAAATTTATTTGCATGAGCGGTAAACTTTATTTGCATGAGCGGTAAATTTATTTGCATGAGCGGTAAACTTTATTTGCATGAGAGATAAACTTTATTTGCTTGAACGGTAAATTTATTTGCATGAGCGGTAAATTTATTTGCATGAGCGGTAAACTTTATTTGCATGAGCGGTAAATTTATTTGCATGAGCGGTAAACTTCATTTGCATGAGAGATAAACTTTATTTGCTTGAACGGTAAATTTATTTGCATGAGCGGTAAACTTTATTTGCATGAGAGGTAAACTATATTTGCACGAGAGGTAAATTTGATTTCCACGAGAGGTAAACTTTGTTTGGATGAGCGGTAAACTTTATTTGCATGAGAGGTAAACTATATTTGCACGAGAGGTAAATTTGATTTGCACAAGATGTAAACTTTGTTTGGATGAGCGGTAAACTTTGTTTGGATGAGCGGTAAACTTTGTTTGGATGAGCGGTAAACTTTGTTTGGATGAGCGGTAAACTTTATTTGCGTTCATGTTTTCCTTCTCGTCATGAGTCATGAACTTTTTCGTGAATGAAACATTTAACGTTGTTGCGAAAAGCATAGTGCCCTACAAACAACGTTGCATGAATTTAATCTAAAAATTGAATTGGTGCATGCATGAAATATTAAAAAAAAAACCATGGACATTCGCCCCTTATTCCATATTCGGTCGAGAATTGTTTTGGACATTAAACAATATACAACCAACTTCGGTACCAGTTTGTTTAAAGCATCACGCACGTGCTTCCTTAACGATTGATGATCTTCGTAATAATTAGTTTGTATATCTAATGAGGACCTTAAAGTATGACAGTAATATTTGAAAGAGAGCTGACATACGGACCTGGACTCGCTTAGCTGTAAAGGGCCGACATGTACATATATGTGATCTGCCAAAGCACAAAGCCTATACGAGCAACTCTCATGTGCTCAATCTCAAAATGTTCAGTAAGAATTGTCAAACTTGTGATATATTGATCATCAAAAATTCATTTACTAGTAATCTCGCGTAGTTTCTGTACCAAAACCTTTGCAAATTTGACCTGTAAATCTTATAACGTTGTCTACGCTATTGAGTGTAACCTCTGTGGCTTAATCTATGTCGTGGAAACTAAGGGTTCACTTGATAAAAGAATACCGAGAAACATATTTCATATAAATAATGGTGGCAACCAACTTCTCTATCAACATTTTAATTCCCCTGTTCGTTATCTTCACCTTTCTTCTGACAACTCCATCTTGTCCATGAGGGTCAGGATTCTAGAAAACATTAACATCATACAAAGAATCCAACTTTATATAACCATTTTCGTAGACTACGAGGTGTATTTCCTTATGTCAACATAATGATAATGTATACAATGTAGGAAGTCGACTAGCCCACAAGGAAATAACGTGAATGTTGATGGGACTTTTAGTGAAAAATGCTCGAGCGGGACGTTAAACAATATAAAATCAACCAACCAAATACACAGATATATAAGACCTAAACGCACTCATGGACATCTTCCATACGAGAGGCCAAGATACAGACGATTGGGTCCATATCATATTCGCACAAAACTTTATTCTGTTCCATTGAGAGTTTTGAATACGTTATTTGAAGAAGCCAAAGATATTTCATACTCAGATTTTTCAACACCAGAATATAGATTGAATTTTATGATTATGGGTGTTGTCCATAAAATGCTCTTTAAACTATCGCGGGTTATGGATGATAATCCTTCCGAATCATTAAGCCGGTTCCTTAAACTCAAATTCACAAACAAAGGAATAGATGCCGTCAACATAAGCAACATTCTTCGTCATAAAAAGTTCAGTCTTGTATTCGAACATATATCAAGTTCAAGTCTACACCCTGTATTTCCTACAAATATACTTCTACTACTTGGATCCAAACTTTTTAAATTGCAAACTTCACAGTGCCTAGATACATGTATATACCAACTTACATTTATTCCACCTACGTGTTCTTCGTCTTCTTTCAACTATACTCCAGCTGGGCATGTCATTACTAGTGATGTTGATATAGTTGAAAATAAGACCCTGGAATCCTTATTTTAAAGGTCCTAAATTCAGAGAGCCTTGGTCTGTTAACTAGCCAAATAACTTCATCTCCATTATGAATTCTGTCAACGATTATGCCAGGCGATAGACTAAACATGAAAAAGAACTTGATACCTTGTCAGAATGATTAAAAGTATAAGAGGAATATTAGAATCCCGCATTGGACACATCAAACAAGTTAAAGATTATGCCAGACGATGGGCTCAATATAAAAAAGAACTTGATACCTTGGCAGAATGGATTAAAGTACCTGTATGAGAGGGATATTAAAATCCTGCATTAGACATATCAAAACAAAAGTCCGTACCATATATTATTCTGTGGTTAGTAAACCAGAAGTGATCAAGGAATTAGATAGGTTACATGATGAATATGTTTTGGTTCCAGCTGACAAAGCTAGTAACAACATTGTCTTTGTAAGGTTCATTATTACAACTGTATTTTAAACGAACTTGGTATAAATTCCATATTTGGTAATCGTACTTATACTCCAACTGCCCTTTCAAAAAATGAAATTCTTCAAAATCATGCTTCAGTTTTAGATACATTTAATATCCAAATCAATGGGTCGGATGAATATGAGTTACTGTTCCTATACTGGATTCCTCAACTTCATAAAAACCCTTACAAAGATACTTTGCTGGATCAAGCAAGTGTTCTACCAAGCCCTTATCTTACCTCCTCACGAACATATTAACAGCTGTGAAGGAGAAACTTCAAACGTACTGTGCAACTACTTCTGCCGGAAGTTCAATTAAATGTCAATTCTAAAACATTCTAAAGAACTTTTTGTAAACTTGAAATCGCCAAGCTTTTCTCAATCAACATCAAAGCGTATGACTTTTCAACACTTTACACTACTATTCCTCACGATAAATTTAAGACTAGACCTTTATGACATCATAGACAGTTGATTCTTCAACAAAAATGGAAAAAGGAAATATTCAGGATCAGTGTTTGCCAACTCTTTATTTTGTATTGCTTATAAGAGTTATGAGATTGATCACTGTTCGTTATCTTCACTTTTCGTGTCAAATGATCAGTCATCCAAACACTACTTCGTTAAACACCATTCTAATTCCACGCACAAGTACTCTGAAGTTGAAATAAAAAATATTCTGGAGTTCCTCATTGACAATATCTTCGTAGCCTTTGGTGTTCAGGTCTTCCAACAATTGGGACTCCTATGGCCACGAATTGTTCTCCTTTGTTAGCTGACCTATTTTTTATTCTTATAAAGCAGAGTTTATTCAAAACCTTCTACATGACAAGAAAAACATCTTTTGTTATGGCCTTCAATTCGACATTTAGATATATTGATGATGTTTTATCTATTAACAATAATCATTTTCAATCATATGTCAATTTGTTATATCCATTTGAACTCTACATCAAAAGACACCACCGAGTCCTCCACATCTGCTTCGTACTTAATGAATATTAACGGCAAACTAACAACTCAGCTTTATGACAAACGGAATGATTTCAGCTTCTCCATCGTCAACTTCCCATATTCATACAGCAATATTCCATTATCACCTGTGTATGGTGTTTATATTTTTTAACTGATTTGATGCGGAAGAGACAAGGGCTTGTTCTGCGTATGATCAGTTTTTAAATCAAGGCAGGCTACTGACAAACATATTGATGCTACAGGGCTTTTAACAGTCCGCATTTCGTAAAATCTATGGTCGTTGTAATGCGTTAGTTTGCCAATACACCCGATCATTGGGTCAAATGCTGTCTGACTTGTTTCATACTGATTGTTAGGCCATTCTTTGCACACTAATTTACACTAAAGATTATTCTGTTTACCTGATCAAGATATAGGGCTCACGGCGGGTGTTACCGGTCGACAGGGGATGCTTACTCCTCCCTGGCACCTAATCACACCTTTGATATATCCAGGGGTCTGTGTTTGCCCAACTCTTTATTTTGTATTGCTTATAGGAGTATGAGATTGATTACAGTTCGTCATCTTCAACTCTCGTGAAGGCGGTAGACAATAATTAACATTCGAAGTCAAAAATTTAGAAAGCATGCATTTTGGATCTATTTTCATTTCATTTTTATTCAAACACGTTTTTCTTTTGGTATACTCTTTTAAACTATGACAGATGCAGGAACCTTTTTCAGGATAAAAACATGAAGGTTTGCAAAGAGAAGTGGATGTAGGCTATGTCTGTCAACTTCTCTAACTACTTTTTATTTACAATGCTTTCCGTTACCACTATAAATTTTTCTTTTGTTAACAAAGAACTCCAGTATTTGACCTGCAATCTGAAGATAGCGACACTAAATGATATTCCATTGCATTTTCTACTACTGGTAAGTAATTGCATATAAAATCCTAATTAGCATCGACTCATTGCACCACGAGAAGAAGTATGAACCTATATCATTGCCGTCCACCTTAATACAAAAATATAACATTATGTCATTGAGACATGCTTTCAATTTTACAGGTGAAGTAGCGAAGATGGAGTTTAGCTATGTAATAGAGAGAAAGAGAGAGATTCAATAATGAATTCACTCTTTACATTGATAAGAAAAGGAAATGGACGCCAATGGTGTACTTAGGACTTCTTCTCTGTGGGGTGTATTGGAGTGTTAAATTTTTCTGTGGAACATTTTTTTCTTCTTACAGTATGAGCGTATCGCGATCAATGCTGATAAAATAAAAGAGCTGGAAAGACACGATGGTAATAAGAACAAAACGATGCGACCCGGAACAAGCAAAGTACGATAGTATTAAACTATTATCTAAAACTGACTAGGGGGTGTTGCTATGTTGGTATTTAAAGGATATATTAAATCATTATTATGAAAAAAGTAATGATTTCAACTTCTCCATCGTCGAATTCCCATATTTATGTAGCAATATTCCATTATCACCTGCATATGATGTTTATGTCGCTCACTGATTGGATACGCAAGATCTTGCTATGACTATGATCATTTTTTTTTAAAATCGAGACAACCTACTTACAAACAAGTTGATGTTACAGGGGTTTCAACAGTCTCATTTAAAGACAGAAGTTCACAAATTCTACGGTCGTTATAACGTTTTAGTTTGCGAATACCTGTCATTGGGTCAAATCCTGTCTGACGTGTTTCATACCATTTCGTAGGCCGTTCATTACACACTGAATTGGACTAAGCATTACTCCATTTACCTGATCAAAATATAGGACTCAAGGCGGTTGTGATCAATCGGCAGGGGATACTTATTCCTTCTTGGCACCTGATGCAACCTCTGGTATGTCTAGGGGTTCGTATTTTGCCCAACTCTTAATTTTGTATTCCTTAGAGGAGTTACGAGATTGATCACTGTTCATTATCTTCAACTTTTCATCATAAAAGTTGGAATTTATTAGAATTTCATATAGTCATCTAAAATTCAGAGTATCTCTGAAAGTTTACAATTATTCTCTAAAATCACTCTAAAATGTATGCTGTTATAATACTTATCAATAATTCTCTTATAAGCATGTTCTAGTTCCAATATTTTACACTCTCTGCCCCCTCCCCGACATACTAAAACAAAACAAAAATAGTATTTTAATATAGTTTTTTATGAATATTTGAAACATATAAAAATTTAATATTGATTCAGTTTTCGTTCACATTCAAGATAATCAACGTTAACTGTTTTTAATCAAACGTTTGCCTTGGGGAATCCAGTCTGATATCTATATATCTATCTTGTCTCTCTCACTATCTACACATATCTTTCTCTCCCCCCCCCCCCTCTGAGGCTCTCTCTCTCTCTCTCTCTTTGTGTGTGTTCAGTTTAGATATTTTATTGAAAGTAGACATTAACAGCAAACTGACAACTCAACTGTATGACAAACGGGATGATTTCAGTTTCTCCATCGTCAACTTCCCATATTTATGTAGCAATAATCCATTATCACCTGCATATGGTGTTTATATCTCTCAACTCATTCGATACGCAAGAGCTTGTTCTGCGTATGGTCAGTTTTTAAATCGAGGCAAGCTACTGACAAAAAAGTTGATAGTACAGTCTCGATTGAAGTCAGCATTTCGTAAATTCTATGGTCATTATAACGATCCAGTTCGTCAATACAACCTATCATTGGGTTGAATGCTGTCTGAGGTGTTTCATATCGATTGCTAGGCTGGTTTTGGCACACTGATTTTGACTACGAATAACTCCATTTGCCTGATCAGGATATACGGCTCACGGCGGGTGTGACCGGTCGACAGGGGATGCTTACTCCTCCTAGGCACCTGATCCCACCTCTGGTGCGTCCAGAGGTCCGTGTTTGCCCAACTATCTATTTTGTATTGCTTATAGGAGTTATGAGATTGATCACTGTTTGTTATCTTCATCTGATCATTTATTAGTTCCTGATATCAAATTTGATATATCATCAGATATCCGGGTTAGAATAGGTCCTCAGTACACGCTTTGCTTGTCGTAAGAGGCGATTAAATGGGGCGAAAATCGAGGTCCCGTGTCAAAGCAGGTGTGGCACGATAAAGATCCCTTCCTGCTCGATGGCCATAAGCGCCGAGCATAGGCCTAAATTTTACAGCCGGGCAGTGGTGACGTCTCCATTTGAGTGAAATATTCTGGAGTGGGACGTAAAACAATATTCAATTAATCAATCAATCAATCAGAAATAGAACTATTGTAAAATTTTAATAAAACCACAGTGTTTGAAATATTTCCTACAGACCCTTTTTAAATTCTTTATAATCATATAAATTGTAATAGAAAGGTTTTTTTTCTAAACACATGAATGGTGTTGGATTTTTTAAGTTCCTCCACAATTATGCTCAAATCCTACCGGAAGTTTTTATGGGTTGAAATTATTAGATCCCGGACAATTTTAATATCTAAAGTTAAATGTCTATACTAATTATAATTGCGAGCTTTCTTACTACTGAGATCCAAAACACTATTGATAGCTAAATGAAAGGTGAAGATAACGAACAGTGATCAATCTCATAACTCCTATAAGCAATACAAAACAGCACGTCATATTCGTTTCCACTTACCTTAAATATGAATATAAAACTTGATATTTCCAACATCGGCCAAAATAGATTAGGAATTACCAAGTATATATTATTGGTGGACTTTTTTTATTGTCTGATGAAAACTCGCTTCTCTAGTCACTTTTCACTAGGTCTTGCACTCTATCTGAAAACAAAAATGGCCGACCAGGTATCGTTTCGTAAGCTATAGTAGTAAGTGTTGAATTATAATGAAAACAATTACTGATATATTCCACGTCAAGAGCATGATTTATAGGAGTTATGAGATTGATCACTGTTAGTTATCTTCACCTTTCATTTAGCTACCTGAAAAGTACAAAATTCGATTGAAAATAACTTTAATTATGCAGAAACTGGAATAAATCGACAATGCATACTTAACACATGCAAATTCTACTGCATTATGTAAATAAAATAAATTTCTCAGTAAAGTTATTTAATTGATTGATTAATTGAATATTATTTAACGTCCCTCTCGAGAATATTTCACTCATATGGAGACGTCACCACTGCCCGTGAAGGGCTGCAAGATTTAGGCCTATGCTCAGCGCTTATGGCCATTGAGCAAGGAGGGATCTTTATCGTGCCACACCTGCTGTGACACGGGACCTCGGTTTTTGCGGTCTCATCGGAAGGACCGCCCCATTTAGTCGCCTCTTACGACAAGCAAGGGGGGTACTGAGGAACTATTCTAACCCGGATCACCACGGGAATATTTAAGATTTATTGGTGAGTACATGCAATATTTTATAACAATATATCAAGAATTCATCCCAGTACATAAAAATATAACACAACCTATTATAGGGACTTACTTCGTGACTTATAACCTGGAATGGCCGGGTTAACAGTACTTAAATCACTTTGATTATCAATGACTAAGCTAGAGAGTACGATAATGTCTAACACTGGCCTACTATAAACACCAAAATAATGGGCACATTTCCCTGGAATCACCAAGGAAAAGATGAACAAATTTTGAAATTACACAAATCAGCCTTTTCTCTATTGTCAAGTTTTTTTATAGAACAAAATGATAAATCTATATTCTATACCTATCAAGCTGAGAGTTAGGAATTACCCAAAACTGTTTTTCGTATATAACCTTAATGTCTGTTTAACAGAGATTTGGGAATGATCCAGTTCTATTAACGTCAAACTTTTACCGAGAATTTCTAAAATCGGAGTTTTATTTGAAATAAATCAGGAATAGTCCTGTTTGTAATAGTAATCAACTTCAAGAAGTAATTTGAGAATAACGAACTAAATTTACTTTCATTCTAAAATTACTTTAAACATGTATTCGTTTCCTCAGATAGATAACGTGAACTATCTGCTGTAAATTAAAAAAAAATAAATGGAGAAGTCCCTCCGTTGTGCGTTGTGATTACGTAACAGACAGAAGTTACCACGTTAAAAACCCTCACTGCTACCGTCCTGATTTTTTCACCTACAGCTGATTACGTCTCAGTATGAGTGAAAAAATATCGTTGGGGAGTAAACAGATCCTATAAAACCCGTGAAATAAACTTCAGTCGATCGAAAGAAATTCTCGTACATGTATAAACTTTAGTGAAATACGGAACAACTATAATTTACGCAACCCTTTAGACGGTTGGTGAATATTGTACTTCTCTTAATAAAGTGATGAACGGTAAACGTCTAAAAATGTCTACAGGTAAATGTCTACAGGTGAACGTCTAAAAGTAATGGTCTAAAGGTAGACATCTAGAGGTAAATGTCTAAAGATGAATATCTAAAGGCAGACGTTTAAAGGTATATGTAAACGTCAAAAGTAAATGTCTAAAGGTAAATTTCTTGGCTGCCAGGTAAGGTGGTTTACTTGTTAGCCTAAAGACAATGCATACATCGCATTGGGTCAACCTCGCATTGGGTCAAATGCTGTCTGACGTGTTTCATACCGATTGTTAAGCCGTTCTTGGCACACTGATTTGACTGCGGATAACTCCGTTTACCTGATCAGGATATGGGCTCACGGCGGGTGTGACCGGTCAACAGGAGATGCTTACTCCTCCTAGGCACCTGATCCCACCTCTGGTGTGTCCAGGGGTCCGTGTTTGCCCAACTATCTATTTTGTATTGCTTGTAGGAGTTATGAGATTGATCACTGATCGTTATCTTCACCTTGCATACATGTAAGTCATCGAAATTCTCACCTCACTTTACGGGGAATTCATAACGGGAAGTACACATGTTCTATTTCAGAGCTGTTTTGTGAGCCATCTAGAAAACAACAATAAGACGACAAACTTTAAAGTAAGTACTGTATATTTTCAAAACATTTTATAATATGATTAAATAATTCCAAACTTTCCGATTGGCACGAGATCCAATAAGAAGGGGAAAATACAACATTCTATTCAACTCAAGGGTTTGTAACCCACCACAATTCTCACAAACCCTTGACATATTGCGCGTTATAAATATAGGTGGTCGACAATATCGCCTTCTAGCGTTTAACACAATCGTGACAGTTGTTTAGCGAGTATGGGAGCGAATCAAACATCTCAGTTGAATTTGCTGAACATTGGTACTTGGGAAAGCCTATCAGAATTTTTAGACACGTATCCACTTACTGTGCGACTGCATATGACAGAGGTGGTGTAAATGAAATGTGGAATCTAAAGACCTTTTAGTAAACTGGAAATCGCAAAACTTGTCTCAAATCACCAACATTAAAACGTATGACTTTTCAACACTTTACACGGCCATTCCGCACGATAAACTAAAGAATAGACTATTGACATCATAGACAGTTACTTCAGCAAAATGAAAAACGGAAATATTAATATCTAGTGATCAGTCATCCAAAAAATTATTTTGTTAAACACAACTCTCATTCCACGCACAAGTACCCTGAAGTTGAAATAAAAACAAATATGCTAGAGTTCCTCATTGACAATATATTCGTGGTCTTTGGTGGTCAAGTCTTCCAACAGTCTGTTGGAATTCCCATGGACACCAATTGTGCTCCTTTGTTAGCTGACCAGTTTTTATATTCCTATGAAGCATAAGTTATTAAAAAAATTCTACGTTAGAAGAAAAATTCTCTTCGTGTGGCTTTCAATTCGACATTTAGATATATCAACGACGTTTTATTTATTAACAATAATGACTATCATTCATATATCGATTCGATATATCCCTGTGAACTAGAAATAAAACACACCACGGATTGTCCACTTCTGCTTCCTACTTAGATATTTTATTGAAATTAGATATTAACGGCTAACTAACAACTCAACTTTATGACAAACGGGATGATTGCAGCTTCTCAATCGTCAACTTCCCATATTTATATAGCAATATTCCATTATCACTTGCATATGGTGTTTATATCTTTCAACTAATTCGATACGCAGGAGCTTGTTCTGTGTATGATTAGCTTTTGAATTGAGTCAACTGAAAAAACAAGTGGATGGCACAGGGGTTTCAACAGTCTCGTTTATAGTCCGCATTTCGGAAATTCTATGGTCGTTATAACGATCTACAACCTATCATTGGGCCAAATGCTATCTGATGTGTTTCATACCGATTGTTAGACCGTTCTATTTATATATATATATCAGCGGATGTAACCAGTTGACAGGGGATGCTTACTCCTCCTAGGCACCTGTCCTCATCTCTGGTATATCAAAGGGTCCGTATTTGCCCTTCTTTCTATTTTGTATTCTTTATAGGAGTTATGAGACTAATTAATGTTCGTTATCTTCACCTTTATGAGTTATGAGACTGATCACTGTTCGTTATCTTCACCTTTCATGTTGATTCAGTCGAAACAATCCACGGAACCAAGAACCTAAAGGACTCATTTATTTGGGGAATCTAATTGTGATTTAAAAGTCTGAATATTTTCTACAGCTTCAAATGTAGTATATCATTGGTATCATTATATTTATTATCATTTCAGCTGAATGACACAAATATATTATTGGAATTAGTGAAGAAAAGGATACATAGATTAGAAGTAAGAATTTACCATCTAGAATTTGTGAGAAAACTATATATAATAATTATCTCGAATATACGAGAGAAAAGAAGAAAATTTTCTCGTAAAAACGAGAAAAAATATATGCATATAAAGCCGAGTTGCACAACTCATGAATAGTCTTGGAAGTATTTGATTTGGTACATGGGAAAATGTGCAATGTGAATATCGAAACATTATTTTGGGATAATGTTCAATTATTTAAGATAAAAATATACGCAAAAGGTTATCATTTTTTTCTGTGTTGCTTTGTCAACAAAATGAAATGATCTTATTAGTGTGCATTCAACGACGGAATAAAATAGTGATGAACTTTCATACACAGTCACATTATAAACATGATGATAGTTTAAATTTATTACCTGTTTTTAGTGGAATGTGTAAAAGTTAATTTATGGAGCAGAATCTTATAATCGAATGATAAATTGTTTTCTTTCTTTTGCACTTTAAATGCATGAATAAACTTTCACTCAGTGACACAACGCATGTTTCTAGACTTTTTCGTTTTGCAGCAAAATTAACTCTTTTTATGCCTAAAACTACTTTGAATGTGTTTTAAATGAAATATTTTGCGTAGTTTTCGAGTTTGAAAGCGATGGAATTCAAATCTTGCGATATGCATATTTTCTTTCGCTAGTTTACGCGCCATTATGTGTTACGTCATATGCGCCCTCGGGTTTGAAAACATATATTAGCCATTTCATAAACAGATTAGATTTGATCGACAAAAAAACCAATTATCACGTTAACGGCTTGTAAATAATAACGCATTAAGATGTTTTGTACCGTGCTCAGGTGTACTAGTTGTCGGTAGAAAGGATTTTTCAATTTTTCGAAAGAGGGTACGAGAAAAAAGACGTGAATAATTTTTTGTTGGAGCAAGAACTTTACGTTAAAAAACACACCCAGTCACCTTATCAAAAATCGCTTTGACAGATACCCTGATAAACTGCGAGAAAATGGATATATCGAAGCTGTAAGCACTGGTAGGCCTATAGCGTACATTCTACTCTTCAAATTCAATACACACTCGGATCAACTAACCTTCACCTTGTAACAACATATATCGACGATACAATGTAACTTCTACCAACTGGTAGATTTACAACAACAAAAATAATTAAAGATACAAAATAATTGAACTTTTAATTTTACGAAAAATAGAATATTGTATTTCCTAACTTTAAATTGAATTATAAAATTATTTCCTTATTGGACTCGTAGCATCTTGAGTGCGTCAGTACAACGTCGTGGTTCCACTTCGTACTTCCTAAAGACGTGCAGGTCACAATTCAAAAATAGTAATAAGATTGTTTTATCAAAATAAAATAATGTGATTACCACTTTAAATTTGAATATTTTTATTGGTTTATGTGTGTGTGTGTTGTCTTTTTCTTTCTTTCCGAAATGCACTCGTGACAATAGCTTGGCATTGGGCCTAATTGTCAAAAATTTAACGTATCATAATTTGTCTAATGCAAAATTAAATAATGATTGCACTGTTTATTTTAGAAAAACAGCGCCAATTTCAGATGTATAAAGGAATAACATCACCAAACAGTTTGTAGACAGCGACCCATATAAACATTATTTACTCACAATATTGCCGATTTCATACACACTTTACTCGCTATATTTGGGTATTTACATCGTTATATGTGTGCACTGGTGGCGAACACATATAAAACTCGGACAATTTGTCAACATCGATTTAAATGTTTCCCATGGTAAATAAATTAGGCCCCTAAAAGTTGAGTTTTTAATAATATCTCGCAGTACTTTCACAATCCGAAGGGCGCATGTGACGTCACTGTACCACGTGACTACCTATCTAATCAACTAGACTTTTTTGAAATCGGGGCTTAGATTTAAGTCTGTATTGTGGTTAATTATCGCAAAATTTCGGCGAACGAACTATTAGAATTAATTACTATAAGCATAAAGAAGATGAAATGCATGTAATGTTGTATATTTCGAAAACATGAGATGTGTCCTTTAAGTGTAAAACTTATACGGTACCAATTTTGATGCACCAGATGTGCATTTCGACAAATAATGTCTCCTCAGTGATGTTCAACCGAAATGTTTGAAGTCCGAAATAACAATGAAGTTTTACAGCTATTACAGTATGTATAGCCAAACCCAGCGTGCCAAAAAAAGTGGGGTCAAATTCTTATGAGTTATGAGATTGATCACTGTTCGTTATCTTCACTTCTTCTAACTATTTAATGGTTTACTTGGCGTGCTTTGATCAGAAAGTGATGTCTGATAGTTAAAGCAACATTTAAAAAATAACGATGAAAATAAACGAGAATACCTTTTATAAAGAAAGATATCACGTGACCAATAATTATATATTTTTCTCATAATTCCAAATAATTTTCTTGTAATTTCGAGATAATTATCTCTTTTGTAATTACGAAAACTTTTTCGTTTCGAGAAAATTATAATTACGAGATCTTTTCCCGTAATTCTGAGAATTTTTTTTGTAATTACGAGAAAGTGGAATGTAAATTTTATTTTTTTAATTTCTTTAAGCATCTCTGTGAGAAGAATAAAAGAATTACATACCACTCTGATTCCACGGACAAATACTCTGAAGGTGGAATTGAAAATATGCTGGAGTTCCTCATTGACAATATTTTCATAGTCTTTGGTGATCAGGTCTTCCAACACTCTGTTGGAAACCCAATGGGAACTAATTGTGTTCCTTTGTTAGTTGACCTGTTTTTATATTATTTAATCAAACACTTTTGTGTGAGAATAAAAAATCTCTTGCAGTCGCCGTCAATGCGACATTTAGATATATCGACGATGCATTATCTAATGAAAGGCGAAGATAACGAACAGAGATCAATCTCAAAACTACTACAACAATACAAAACAGAGAGTTGGGTAAATACGAACCCCTGGATATACCAGAGGTGGGATCAGGTGCATAGGAGGAGTAAGCATCCCCTGTCGACCGTGAGCCCTATATCCTGATCAGGTAAACGGAGTTATCCGTAGTCAAAATCAGTGTGCCATGAACGGCCTAACAATCGATATGAAACACGTCAGACAGCATTTGACCCAATGATAGGTTGGATTGACGAACTAGATCGTTATAACGACCATATAATTTGCGAAATGCTGACTTCAATCGAGACTGTTTAAACTCCTGTACCATCAATTAGTTTGTCAGTAGCTTGCCTCGATTTAAAAACTGACCATACGCAGAACAAGCTCTTGCGTATCGAATCAGTTGAGGGATGTTAACACCATATGCAGGTGATAATGGAATATTGCTACATAAATATGGGAAGTTGACGATGAATAAGTTGAAATAATTCCGTTTGTCATAAAGTTGAGTTGTTAGTTTGCCGTTGATATCTATTTTCAATAACATATCGAAGTATGAAGCAGAAGTGAACGACTCTTTGGGGTCTTTTATTTCAAGTTCACTGAATCGACATATGAATGAAAATTATCATTGATAATAGATCGTCGATTATATCTAAATGTCGACCTGAAGGCCAAGGCGAGATATAATATCTAAATGTCGACCTGAAGGCCAAGGCGAGATATAATATCTAAATGTCGACCTGAAGGCCAAGGCGAGATATAATATCTAAATGTCGACCTGAAGGCCAAGGCGAGATCTAATTTTCGTCTCACGTAGAAGTGTTTGAATACATTCTGCTTCACAATTCGTGCCCATGGGGAATCCAGCAGACTGTTGGAAGACCTGATCACCAAAGATCACAAATATATTGTCGATGAGGAACTTCAGCATATACTTTTATTTCAACTTCAGAGTACTTGTGCGTGGAATCAGAGTGGCGTTTAACAAAGTAATTTTTGGATGACTGATCACTAATAGGAATATTTCCGTTTTCCATTTTTGTTGAAGAAGCAGTCTGGTTTTTAATTTTTCGTGAGGAATTGTCGTCAAAAGAGTTGAAAAGTCATACGTTTTGATAATGTTTTGAGAAAAGTTTTGTGATTTCAGGTTTATTAAAAGTTCTTTAGAAGTTTTTAGAATCCAAATTTGATTTACACCACTTCTGGCATAGTTGCACAGTACGTTTGAAGTTTCTCCGTCACAGCTGTTAACAATTTCGTGAGGAGCAAAGATAGGATAGGGGCTTGGTAGAATATTTACTGGATCCAGCAATATATCTTTGTTTGTAAGGGTTTTTATGAAGTTTAGGAATCCAGTATAGGTACGATAACTTATATTCATCCGACCCATTGACTGGGATATTAAATGTGTCTAAAACTGAGGCATGATTTTAAAGAATTTCGTCTTTTGAAAGGGCAGTTTGAGCATAGGTATGATTACCAGAAATGGAAGTAATATAAAGTTCGTTTAACATACAGCTGTAATAATGAGCCTTACAAATACAGACAATGTTGTTACAAGCTTTGTCAGCTGGGACCGAAACATATAGGGAAAAACAGTGTGCTAAGAAAGTGGAGTCAAATTCGTCGAAGGATAAGAGCTATGCGTGAGGGAGATAATCCTTAATTTTTGAAATGAATTTCTAAATTTTATAACAGCAATTAAATATACAGTACATCCGTATTTTCAAGCTAGTAACGAAGTACTTAGCTACTGGGCTGTAGAGACCCTCGGGGACTAACAGTCCACCAGCAGAGGCCTCGACCCAGGGGTCATAATGTAAAACTTATACGGTACCAATTTTGATGCACCAGATGCGCATTTCGACAAATAATGTATCCTCAGTGATGCTCAACCGAAATGTTTGAAATCCGATATATGAAACTTGAAATAAATAAACTTTAAAACACACAAAAAAATCTTCAGCAGACCAACAAGGCCATGTTAGTGATGTTGATATTGATACATCTCCATTAAGTATGGATACACGTTCAGTTAAGTCCCAACCCTATCGTTGGGATAATGATAAAGATATGGGGTCAAAATTTGTCAAAGGGTAAGGAGGGTGAATGTCTTTTCGAAATTTTCTGAAGAATAGTAGGGTCAAGGTGACCCAAAATGAGCGTTGTGGCCCTTGGGCCACTTGTTCTCGATATATCTAAACAAAATTCAGATTTTGTTTTCAATTCCATTGAACCGTATCATGTTGTTCCGAATGTTGAATGACCTACTTCGTACATAGGCACATGTGTAATGTAAATAAAAACTGTAGAGAAATTTCGAACATTGATTGTGACATTTTTTCCCTGTATGATATGGAATATTAGTTTTCTGTAATGAATTTTGTTTAATATATACCAGTATGCAATAAAAATTAATTTAATTAACGTTTATTAAAAAATGGGCCCGTAGCCACTAGATACTAAAAGAAACAAGACTTGCAACTACCTAGTCCCCTTCCGTTCCCCACCATAAGTATATCCCTATGAAACCGATGCCGTTTGTCCGTTGAAAAGTAAGACGTGTTCAATAAAAAAAAAACATAAAAGCATTCATAACCACTGGTCCCACTACTGAAATGCGCCACATTTCTATTGGTTTTTCAACTTTTTACTCGGCTATTCAATTTTACTCGTCTGAAACGATATCGGTCGTTCCGGATTGATCTATCGCAATGCCAGAGGACATGAAATGTGCAGGAACTGTCAAGGAGTTGTGAAATGGACAATGACCAAGAAATGGACGCTTATGTAAAAAGGTCATAATGTTGTTTCAACTTATCGTGGGTGCTGAAGGGACTAGGAAGTTACAAGTCTTGTTTCATTTTAGTTTTCAATGGTTAACCGTCCATTGTCACGATCGTAGTATGAATTTCCTCTAGTCTTTATTTACATCATCCATGACCTATGGTTTCTTATACTATTCGACCAAGTATTGCATGCATGACAAAATACCCAGTTTGTGGTCGTATCCAAAAGTCACTTTCGAACATTTGGCGAAAGAGCAGTCACTATCAATATTTACGTCGTCCGATTTGACGCGGTCGGGGCTCTACTTCACGACCTTCAAGTCACAAAGCGATGGCTTTAACAAATAAGCTACCGCGACCGATACCTATATCATGAATACCGCTAATATACCGTTGACAACAAAGTGTATATAGACATTTTTTAATGTCCATATACACACTGATTTTGACTACGGATAACTCCATTTACCTGATCAGGATATAGGGCTCACGGCGGGTGTGACCGGTCGACAGGGGATGCTTACTCCTCCTAGGCACCTGATCCCACCCCTGACACACCAGGGGTCCGTGTTTGCCTAACTATCTATTTTGTATTGCTTATAGGAGTAATGAGATTGATCACTGTTCGTTATCTTCGCCTTTCATATACGAGGGTTGTTCGATATGTAATGTGTATTGTACCACAGCGCGATAATGCTTTGCACGATTCTGTGGATGATGATACTCTTCAATAGCTCTATTCAATACCTTTACATATCGAACAGCCCTCGTACATCCTGTCGCTGTAGTTCAGTGATACACCATTTGCTTCCGTAATAGCGAGTTCGAGCCACGCTTGTGCCTAAGATGTAAACATAGGTAGTCTTTGCGTCATCGCCAAACACTCGGTATTTAGACGGCCCTGAGCACAAAACAGAGATCTAAAGTGCTACTACACCTACATCTGATGACGTCTCAGTATGAATGAAACAGTCTCGACAAGACGTAAAACAAACAAATGATATTAATGTGAGATTTTCGAACAGTTAAATAGACTTATGATATTAATGTAGATTCATACGCGCGTGGTTGACATCAGCAGCGTGTTCATAAAGAAATGGTTATCATTACAATTTGTAAAGATGTCAAAAATATCAAAAGCAAAAAGATTGGAAATGTAAACAATAATATATTACAATATGAAAACTAAGATGCATTTGTATGATATGTTTGCAATTGCGACTTCATTTAGGAAAGCGGAAGGTGTGGTACATGCATGGCTTGCCCTTCGGGACACTTTCAACTAGACTTAATAACAATGACTACCAAAGAAATCGAGCAATTAGTCACTGTTAGTGGCATTGAATCACATGCTAGAGCATACAGCTTTGATGGAGATTTTCTATGCGCAGATCTCTTTGATAATTATGATTATTGCTATTTATATTCACTTTAATTCCATGCGGTACACGATTGGCATGCAACATCCTTTTGCTTTAAACGGTTTCCGAATTCAGTTTTGGTGACCAGATACTGGGAATTATGTTTGTCTAAAATGTCAAATGCATGTGATTGTTACCCTTTTATTACAAAGCAAGGCTTAAACCGAGTATCATTGCTATTTCATGTGTGGTTTGGTATACAATGAATATTAATAAATTATGAATGGGAGTCCTAAAGATTGCAAAAATGATAGTAATATAAATTCTCTATTGTATCAAAGGGTGACGATTGTAAATTTGTCAAACTATATTTGTAGGCAAAAGTGAGACGTATTAACAAAAAGTGCAAAAGGATAAAGAACTGCAGAAAAGGAAAACAGAAAGGGCGTACAACAGTATGATTAGAAATCAGCCTACGTGTGACTACGACCAGTATGGACTTTCAAATGCAATTCTCCTACATTACCTCGATCATCTCATTGAACACCAGAAAATAAATTGGTGTATCATTTGATTTACAGGACGTGCATTGCATGATTGTGAGCACGACACCTTTGGGTTTTAAATGTTTTTCGTGTGTTCCTATGAGTAACAAAATGGCTGCGACAGTGTCGTTACTGAGCTATGTTCTTAATCACATTGAATCTTACCAATGATATGTTTTTTCAAGTTCTTGTTCCTGCCTGTGAATTTCTTGCTAATTATACTTTTAAAAAAAGTATAATTGACATTTGCAGTAGAATTAGTTTTTATATTATATTGTATAGGGTAAATATGATTTAAAAGCTTAAGTTTGTTTTATACAACTGACGAAGAAATATGCCTTTAACCAGCAGCTTATAATAAGTAAATTAGGCTCTTAGCCAACATGAATATCAAGAAATTCAAAATTGACTGCACTCGTTAGATTTGTCGAGGCATAACTTTTTTTCCTTTTTATGTTTTGATAGTTCCACTAATTGGACTCCCAAAACTTTATCCAAAATAGTGGGGGAGAATATAGTGCACTGTATCTAAAGATAAAAACACCCGACTGTATATCATACTTCTTAAGATAATAGAACACCATTTTCAATTTAAAAAACTGTTTGCTTGTTTCTTATTTTACTTTCCGTGGCCGAGTGGTTAGAGCATCGCGCTCAAAATCACACGGCCTCTCACCTCTGTCGGCACGAGTTCGAATCCCGCTAGCGCCGGTAACTGAGAAAGTTACCCAGTTTACTTTCGGAAGGTCGGTGGTCTCCTCTTCCCAGGTACTGGCATCCGGGTATCCGGGTTCTCTCTTCCACCAATAAAAACTGGGCGCCACCAGATAACTGAAAAATTGTTAAGTGTGGCGGAAAACATCAATCAATTAATCAATATTTTACTTTACCAAGATTGTAAAATTTACATGATTCAAATGGATTTGACACACACACACACACACACACACACACATGTATATATATATATATATATATATATATATATATATATATATATATATATATCCAAATTGTTGGTTTTTTAAAATCACAGTGTCCGGTATAAGATATATTCTAAAGCGTGATGGTCACTCCAAAGTGTGATGGTCACGCCAAACTACTGTCGGATGGTCTGTGCCAAAGTGCAATGATTTGTTAACGTTACGGATGCCAAAGTGCGATGGTGCGTGGTTCACGTCATTGTGACGTTATTCTTAACACCTTTCAAAATAAAACTGAAGTGTAACGTCAGTTTGCCTCAACGAAGGTTCTTTCTGCTGCGGTTCTTTTTCGGGATATATTGGAGGAAGAAACGGGTGATTAAGATTGACGTGAACAACAGCAACGACAAGGTTTACACTGTTGAGGATAGTGAGAACGGCAAAGTACATTTGTTGTCGAACTCTCTACTTCACCCAAACATTCTTTAATTTATTATTATCCATTACTTGTGACGTACACGTAATAAATTCCTTGGGGTGTGCTATAGTGCAAAACATTTTATACGATTTCCCGTTGGATATAGTTTGTGTTTAATAACAACACAACGAAATAAGTTCTTATCCTTATGTTTTGCGCATGGATTTTGCACTGATATTTTGGTGAAACAACACACGGTTGGTACGGTCAAAACACTGTGTCGTTTACAAACCAACGGACTTCGGCGTGTGAAATTAATTTCACACTTTACGGTGACCAGACACCCTGATTGTTATTCTTTTTTGAGTCAATAACAAAGCCTGCAACATGTAATCCGCTGGAAAAGTGTTTAGCTAGTTTTGTAGTGTAGCTTTAGTGCTTATTGTTAATTATATTTGTGTTTTCTCCATAATGTAATCCTTTCACGTCCTGACGAAGGGACAGGTTGTCCCGAAAATTTGACAATTCCAATTGTTCATGTCGTTGGTCATTCTAGTGCTTTATATAATTATTTTCCCTGACCATTGTATCTATTTAATATAGATCCGACAGTTTTGGATACTGAATGTTGTTGGTTCTTCAGTGCTTTATATATATATATATATATATATATATATATATATATATATATATACCATGTCAAGAGAGGTAAGGCTTGTTTGTGAAATGTCCGATAAAGATACCAAGGCAGTTTTGAAAAGGTGAAGATAACTAATTGTGATAAATCTCATAACTCCTATAAGGAATGCAAAATTAAGAACTGGATCAACACGGACTCCTAGATATACCAGAGGTGGGATCAGGTGCCTAGAAGGAGTAAGTATCGCATATTGACCGGTCACACCCGCCGTGAGCCCTTTTTTTTAATTGGGTAACTGGAGTAATCTGTAGTAAAACTTAATGTGTAAAGAACGACCTGACAATAGGTATGATACACATTAGATAGCATTTGACCCAATGATAGGTTGTATTGACAAACTAGATAGTTATATCAACCATAGAATTTGCAACATGCTGGTTTTAAACGAGACCGATGAAAGCCATATGATTTCAACTTGTTTGTCAGTAGCCTGTCTATATTTAGAACCTGATCATACGCAAAATAATCTCTTGCGTATCGAATAAGCTGAGAGACATAAACACCATATGCAGGTCATAATGGAATATTGCTACATAATTATGGGAAGTTGATGGTGGAGTATCTGAAGTCGGTGTTTGTCATAAAGTTGAGGTGTTTGTCGTTAGCATCTATGTTCATTTAAGTTCGAAGTACAATTTTATTTCGAGTTCACTGGGATATATCTTCATCTCTATTATGACGTCTGTCGAAGATTATTCCAGATGATGGGCTAAATATGAAAAAGAAGAACTTGATACATTGTCAGAATGGGTTAAAAGCATAAGAGGAATATTAAAATCCCACATTCGACATATGAAAACAAAAGTACGTACCATCTATCCTTCTGTGTTTAGTAAACCAGAAGTGATAAAAGAATTAGATAGGTTACATGAGGAATATGTTTTGGTTCCGGCTGACAAAGCTTGTAACAACATTGTCTTTGTATGGTTCATTATTACAACTGTATTTTAAACGAACTTGGCATTAATTCTACTTTGGGGAATCGTACTTATACTCCAACTGCCCTTTCAAAAGATGAAATTCTTCAAAAGCATGCTTCAGTTTTAGACACATTTAATATCCCAGTCAATGGGTCGAATGAATATGAGTTACCATACCTATACTGGATTCCTAAACTACATAAAACCCTTACAAAGATACATTGCTGGATCCAGTAAGTACTCTATCAAGCCCCTGTCTTTGCTCCTCACGAAAATATTAACAGCTGTGAAGGAGAAACTTCAAACTTACTGTGCGACTACCTATGTCAGAAGTGGTGTTAATCAAATGTGGATTCTAAAAAATTCTAAAGACCTTTTAGTAAATTTGAAATCGCAGAATTTTCCCCAAATCAATAACATTTAAACCTATGACTTTTCAACACTATCCACGACCATTCCTCACGATAATTTAAAGACTAGACTTTTTGATATCATAGACAGTTGTTTCTTCAACAAAAATGGAAAACGGAAATATTCATTATTTAGTGATCAGGCATTCAAAAACTCCAATAGACTGTTGGAAGACCTGATCACCAAAGACGACAAAGATATTGTAAATGAGGAACTCTGGTATATTTTTTATTTCAACTTCAGAGTACTTGTGTGTGGTACCAGAGTGGTATTTAACAAAGTAATTTTTTGGTGTTGAAAAGTCATATGTTTATAATAAACCCATGTTAAATCACAGGTCTTGGGGCATGCAACCCCAACCCCGCCTTAAAATCAAGTTTTCAGCGATTTGTAGAAAACAAAATAGCATTCACTGATAACGAGACCCTAACTAATACGTAACAGAAACGAAACTCTTTAATATATATGTACAAAATATAATAAAAAGAAAATAAATGTGTTGGTCACAGATCAGAAAAAAGGTGGGGTTGGGGTTGCATGCCCCAAGACAAACACGGACTCCTGGACACACCAGAGGTGGGATCAGGTGCCTAGGAGGAGTAAGCATCCCCTGTCGACCGGTCACACCCGACTGACTCTACAGTCATTTTACGAATTTTTATATTTGGTGTGTTTGCCTAACATCTATTTTGTATTGCTTATAGGAGTTATGAGATTGATCACTGTTCATTATCTTCACCTTGCATGTTACTGATAACAAAGAACATCCCAATCTGTCTACTACATGTGGCCTACATATGTGATGTATATTATTTATTCCGCTCGCGCCGGTAAGTGGGAAAGTTCCCCAGTTTACTTTCGGGAGGTCGGTGGTCTCTTCCCAGGTACATTGTATCTGGGTTTCCTCTTCCACCAATAACACGCATTCTGAGAGTATTGCATGGTAATAATTAGTCCCCTACCGGTCGCAAAAATCACTGTACCACAACAATATTCAAAGTTCATTATGTAGGTTATGGTAAAAGGTAAAATTGACTCTTAAAAAGTCATATTGTACAATTTCTGATGAAATGGACCTACTGCGATTTGGGGAAACTTGGATCCGATTCTGAACGACGTATAATCTAAGATGTCAAATTCATGTCCACGTCGTAAACGACGGACCAATGGTTCAATACAGGTCGAAGAAGTGTTTCTTCCTCTTTAGTTCTCCGATACATCAAACGTATGGATTCATTGTTTCCAAGTTTAATTTTACATGACAAAAAGTGCAGGAGACGGCGTAGAAGGTGTCATGAAGAGACCAGCTGACCGCCTTGTTTCAAATGATCAAGATATTGACGCAGAAGTTTTCTTCCTCGAAGTCTCTCCTTGTATAAACAATGTAAACTTTTTTTACATATCGAAAGAAGCTATAATGTTGCATCAGATGATAAGCAGACTTGATTCAGTGGGCACCTTTAAATCAAAGGCTTTAAGCTTTTTCTGTAAGTGGCTGCAAGACTGCAACTGTTAGCAACAGGGAAATCATTTTTACCGTCATTGCAAGAAAATGCGGTACACACCTCTGGGGACGTTGTGAGAGGGACAGTCACGTGACCATCCCGTCACACATAAGCACAGACAAAATCCTGCAGGATATAATCTGAAACCAGTGTGTCCTGATCCAGAACTCATCGGAAAGTGGTGTATGGTCAAGTATGATGACAAATACGAGATCTAGACAGTGATTCATAAGTAAATTGTATGTAGACTGATTTTAACTACGGATAACTCCGTTTACCTGATCAAGATATAGGGCTCACGGCGGGTGTGACCGGTCGACAGGGGATGCTTACTCCTTCTAGGCACCTGATCCCACCTCTGGTACATGTTTGTCATATTTTCTATTTTGTATTGCTTATATGAGTTATGACATTGATCATTGTTCGTTATATTCGCCTTTCATGCATAGTGTTGGGAAGAATCGTTACTTCTGGCCAAGAATTATGGACTGCATCTAGTACAAGCGGAGTGACATTGTTTGTGTCATTGAAGAGCCTACAAACGCAATGGCAAGACACAAACAAATCGATCCAATTCTATGGGAGAATCTTTCTAACAAGAGGCCCATGGGCCACATCGCTCACCTGAGTTACCTTGGCACATATCTGAAGACTTTCCATATATATTTGCATGTAAAACCTTAGTCCGTATTGTGGCCCCAACCTACCCTTGGAGGCCATGATTTTTTTTTTCAAACTTGAATCTGCACAATGTCAGGAAGTTTTCATATTAATCTCAGCTCTTCTGGCTCATTGGTTCTTGAGAAGATCATTTTCAAAGATTTTCTCTACTTATTCTCATGTAAAACTTTGATCCCCTATTGTGGCCCCAACCTACCCCGGGGGCCGTGATTTGAACAAACTTGAATCTGCACTATGCCAGGAAGCTTTCATGAAAATTTCAGCTCCTCTGACCCAGTGGTTCTTGAGAAGGTTTTTAAATGACCCCACTTTATTTTTGCATTTTTGTGATTATCTCCCCTTTGAAGGAGGCATGGCGCCCTTTATTTGAACAAACCTGAAAGCCCTTTACCCAAGAATGCTTTTGGCCAAGTTTGGTTATAATTGGCCTAGTGGTTCTTGAGAAGAAAATGAAAATGTGAAAAGTTTACGACGACAGACAACGGACAAATTTTGATCAGAAAAGCACACTTGAGCCTTTGGCTCAGGTGAGCTAAAATTATGAACTTTGAAGTCATCATGATTGTGTGAAATCAAGAATATAACATTGTTGTATCAAGACACAGCGTTCGTTAGTGTGAACGGTGACATTGTACTTTATGAACTTTGCACTGAAGTTTAAATGAGTAGATGTTTGTGTTCTATATTCTCGTTAAAGTTGAACAATGCATTAACTGAATATGTGTTCATGTATTCTATATTTTTTTAGTTAAGTTGGATTTAGATGAGTTGAATAAACAATGTTGGTTGATTGGTTGTATAATGTTTAACGGGACGTTAATAAATTTCGAGAACATTGAAATGTAACATCATTTAAAGCTGTATGACCCGATGTTCATGTATTATTTTTGTACATAATTACTTTAAAGCAGATTAATTACTTTATAAAGTTATTAACTTTCCCTTAATTACATGCTTGAAAACATCTGCATGTAAAAGAAAACAGTGCGAATATTATTTAGAAAGTAAATATAGTGGCTACATATATAAATCATCCCATAATAGACGTCTATAAATAGACCCACGCGCGTCAGGGGAATCCCAACATGATATATTAACTCATACGCAACTGTCTAGTTTTAAGGCTGAAAGAGCGTAAAACAACGAATTAGTAAGAGATATTTGATATTTTCATTTCTATTAAACTTATGGTACGGTACTGTTATAACAAAATACACAACTTTACATAGATAAGACCACCGATGATCTGGAAGTTTGAACTGGTCACGTGACCGTCACTTGAAATGGCAGAGTGACGTGGTTATTTGTAAACATCGATTTAAAAATCAAATTATTTGGGTTAAAACAGGTGAAATAATTTATGATATGTTGCACAGTCTCATAACTACATACGTGCGATGATTTGATAGCGTTTTTACGAGATGGAAGAAAAATATTGTAATTCGGACCATACAGCTTTAATGATACTCTTCCGTCACGGGAGGTAATAATGTCTTTACCATCACTGAAGATTTCTGTAGATCTTCTAGTTAATGTCTTCTGTTTAGCTATTCATTTCTTCATAATTTTTCTACAGATGATTTTCATTGAGTTGATATAAACATGATATACATATCTTCTATAGTATAGGTATCAAAATGAAATAAAAATTACTCTAACCTTTGTATCTCCACCACATTGGTATGATACATATATAATTCTGCACAACCAATATTCCTTTTTTTATTTTTATTTTTCATTGTAAAACTATCTAAATCTTCCCGTTGCTTTAGTATGCAAAATGATTAACAGAATGATAATTTTTTTTTACCTTAGATCTGAAAATCATTAAGACTGCTTGCTGTTGAGGCTCGGCGTTAGGTCTGATAGGGGTGTTCGTGCTTTTAGGTCACCAGAGTAAACTCAGGTGGCCTATTGCAATCGGTTGTAGTCCGTCGTCGTGCGTTAACAATTGAACATTTTTAACTTCTTGATAACTACCAATCCAATTCTTTTCAAATTTGGTATGAAGTATTTTTGGGACAAGGGGAACATAAATTGTAAATTTCAGGTCTCCAGCACCCCTTGGGCCTTAGGGGCGGGGCAAAAACTGCCCAAAATTGACCACTTTTCAAAAATGTTCTTCTTAAGAACCGCACATATGTAAGAAAAACTAAATGCATGGTGATGGAGAGCAGGAAGGCCTCTACCGAAATTGTAAATTTCATGATCCCCGGGGTAGGGGTTCTGACCCCAGGGCGGGGCCAAACTTGTTATATAGTGTTTATGTGTAAAACACTTAAATAACATCTTCTTTAGTGCTGTTGATACTATATTGAAACTATATAGATATTTAAAAAGAGCAGGTAGTCTTTTACCAAAATTGTAAATTTGATGATCCCAGGGGTAGAGGTTTTGGTATCTGGGTGGGGCCAAAATGGCCAGTTATTAAATATGTGAACAATAGACATTTTTAACGTCTTCTTGATAACTATCATTCCAATTCTTTTCATATTTGGTACGAAGCATCTTTGGAACAAGGAGGACATAAATTGTAAATTTCAGCATTCTTGCACCTCTGGGGCCTTAGGGGCGGGGCAAAAACTGTCCAAAATTGACCAATTTTCAAAAATCTTCTCAAGAACCGTACACGTGTAAGAAAAACTAAATGCATGGTGATGGAGAGCAGGAAGGCCTCTACCAAAATAGTAAATTTCATGATCCCCGGGGTAAGGGTTCTGACCCAAGGGTGGGGCCAAACTTGGTCTATAGTGTTTATGTGTATAACACTTAAATAACATCTTCTTTAGTGCTGTTGATACTAAATTGAAAGTAAATGGATAGAGCAGGTAATCTTTTACCAAAATTGTAAATTTGATGATCCCCGGAGTAAGGGTTTTGACCCCAGGGTGGTGCAACACTTTGTATATAGTATTTATGTGTAAGTTTTCTGATAATTTATAAAATTTAAATGCATACTTAGGAATAGCAGAAAAGGATGTACAAAAAATGGTGAATTTCAATCAAAACCCACGGCTATGACTTAAGGATGAGTCCAAATTAGTCATATGTTTTGACGTTTTAATGTTAATACACCTATTATCTAAAGCCTTTCATCAGTGTATGCACTTTTGAAGGCAGTGAAGTTTTAAGAACACATCTTGTTTTATACTGTTGCTGAACATTAGAATTTAGCTTAGATATTCAGAACAGGATTTTTTTTTCTAGATTTCATAGCCCATGGAAGTAGGGATACTTTTTCACTAGTATTCAGGTGACCGATAAGGTCTGTGGGCCTCTTGTTTAAAGGTGGAATGGCAGGATCAGAAACGAAATCAGCTCTGCTTGGGTGGTGCACTTCAGAAATCAAATAAAAGGGTCGGTGGAATCGTTCAAGTACAACTTACGGATGCAGTATTGGGAAAAGTAGCTGTCATAGAGGGTTTCTGAGTTCCGTGTTTGGGTAATGATTTCTTCAGCCCACCCCCACCCCCCAGGTGGATTCTGTTGTATTGGTATGGGCCCCTGAATCTGGATCACGAATTTTACAGAGTGATTTACAGTGAGGTTCCAACAGTCACTGATTATTCTTGTGCTGGGTTGGATGTGCTGTTTTATGATGGTAACCAAGATATCAGCTTTACTGTTCTGAACAGTGGTGAAAAAACACTACTTAGAATCGCGTTCGATTCCACCGCAAACCAAGACTCCGTCAGCACGCCTACCTTTATGAAACTTTATTTTCCGAACTTGCTTCCGTTAATTTCAACAACAATACACATATCTACACTTCGCTAAAGTTACGTCCCTTGTCCGCCATCTTGCGGATAAAAATCGTATTTCCCTACGTTGGCCTTTGTAATTTTCCTACCTGTAGCTTTGGCAACTGTTCTTTTTCCATTAATTGCAATCAACTACAATAATGCCCCAGATTGGGGCAACCCATTAATTTGTATGAAAACTTGGTAATTGGCTAAAATTCAAAGTAATAACATCTTACATTTGGTAAGGTAAAGAAGGAAAACTTGGTTTTTCACCGATTGACCTTTGGCTGACCCCACAAAGGGACGTAACTCGCGGCGAAGTGTTGATACGTGTATTCTGGGACCTCTAATGATATTGTTTTGGTAAGATAGTGTCGCAGACCTCTCTGTCGTAATTGTACCAGTCCGCTATCGTTTGCTCACTAATTACCAGTTCGTGAATTACGAATTCCTGGTTACACTTGTAAACCCAAAGATAAAATATGTTACATATAGAATTTTCTCTAATGTCTGATTGTAACAACGATATTTTGAAAAACAGCAGATAAGATTTTTTTGTAAACTTGACGTTTTAAAATAATTTACTGTTTTTAAGTAAACTGTTTAAAACAACATTAAAGTTTTAAACTATTAATTTCTTTGTAGATTACGAATCTAGACCAAAACAATATCCCCCAAAACCCTTGTTTTTCACTTATAGGAAGGCTATCGACGTCGTATAATAGAGTATAAACATCACTATTCATATACTTTGGCGCCTTATTTTGGGAAACGGTAATTTTAAAGTCAAGTCTGTAGGGATAACAAGCGTTAAATCATACAGTACGTTCAACAGACCTAGATATATCCACTCGGTGACGTAAATGAGGGGGACTTTCGACTTGTGACGTCATCCATTCTGATATAGCCTAGCAGCCTGACGATCTCTTCGCATGACGCTGAAACAAGATTAGCTGTATGTAGTGACCTTAACCTTTACATTTTATCAATTGAACTGTACATGAATCACACTATTTCCCGTAGTTTTCTGAGTACACTGAATCTCTTGCTGACCTGAACTGTTTTCGTTGCTTCTTTTAATTCTCTTATTTATCATTGAATGCGTGTAAGGGAATACGCCTGTTTCGAGATAAAAGTTCTTCTGTGTGGGAGATGCATTTAGTGGAACTAGAACAAAGTGGACCCACAGTCAGTGAGGAAGACAATAAAATGTATTACAAGAGACTTCTGTTTAGATATGTAAATATAAAGTAGGAAATACGCAACACTACTAAAACAAGTATATATCTGCAAGTAATATCCTAGATATGGCAAGTACGAGAAACGACATTACGTGATGTAATTAGAACTCCTTGTACAGGTATTTGATTACTCCCTGAGCAGGCCTACTTATCATTTACTTAATTCCATCATTTAATTGCAATTATAGATGTTTGAATGTTAAACATTTCGACATAGTTCTGTGTTGAACACTGCTTGTTCAGCCATACATGTACAAGCTTTTAAGACCAGAAATACCGTATATACTCGCCTATAAGTCGGTTTTTTGGGAGTCAATTTTTGGTCCAAAACTCTATGTCCGACTTATAGGCGCGTCCTAAGAAGATTGGTATTTTTCAGGGCGGCGTAATGTAGTGTTTTTTTAAATATCTAGACGTATTGTTTATGTATTTTAAAATGATGTATAAAGTACAAGTATTTACATATTTTTATCTAGTTTAAAATTATTTACATACCCGTAACTAAAACTTTCAATTCAATTTCAATTCGTTTATCGATAAAATTGAATTACGAACCCAATTTAATATTGAAATATTCATATGTATACTGGCTGAAATATATTTCTTAAAAGATTGAATATTGTTAACAGATAATTTAGATCATCATTCTTGACTCTTAAAAACTCTATTGTTGATACAATGAATTATACCGGAATCCCACAATAACAGTTTTCGCGAGGCGCGTGCCACTAAGTAAACACGGTGTCAGGTACTGGTCATTAGGAGACCATAATTGCTTAGGTAATCAAGGGATCATGGTCCATAATAGATCAAGGGATGCATTTAAACCCCAAATGGATATGGCTTGGATATTTAGCACCTCGTAATTATTAATTTCTCAAAATATTTTTTGAAACATAGGTAAAAACACTACAGCATTGACTTGAAATTGTCAACCTATTCTGACAAAAATTTGTACCGACTTATAAGCGGGTCAATGACAAATTCCTACAAAATAACCTTAAAAAATACAACCGACTTATAGGCGGACCGACTTATAGGCGAGTATATACGGTACATGAAAGACGAAGATAACAAACAGTGATTTATGAGATTTACAAAATAGAAAAAATATATGCTAGCCAAAGGGAGCCAGCACCGTTATCATACATTATTGGATTTTTGAAACAGAAATTAAAGGGGCTGATTCACGATTTTCCCAAAAATTTTGTTTTTCACTTTTTATGATAAAAATCTACTGTCTAATGTGTTTAAAAGATTTTACATAAAAATTAAGGTTATACATTACCACTGAAGCTCATTTTAGAGAGTTCATTATTTGTTTTGTAAACAAAGATTGTGGTTTGTTATTGTTTACGATATTTCAAAAGAAATGGATATCGATCTAAGTTTATTATATCTTTTACATTTCAAGCATTTTTGAGGTAAAATGTGTCATCTAAAAGTTAAAATTTGTGACTATGTAAAATTAAGATACTTTATATTACAAAATTAATACTTCACTTGTTTGTATACATAAAATGACTCGAGTCTTTGTTTACACAACACATATTATTTTAAGGCTAAATTATTGATTTTATTCTTGCATTCAGAAGGTCAAATTTTGGCTGTCCAAATTAAATGAGTTACGTTTTTAATGTCTAATATCAAAAATGAAAAATATTTTGTTCAAAAATCGTGAACCAGTCCCTTTAAATGAAGCCAAAAAAAGCACGCTATTATTTTTAAACATCCTTTTATAGATGAAAGGTGAAGATTACAAACCATGATCAATCTCATATAAGCAATACAAAATAGAGAGTCGGGCAAACACGGAGCCCTGGATATACCAGAGGTGGGATCAGGTGCCGAGGAGGAGTAAACATCTCCTGTCGACCGGTCACACCCGCCGTGGGCCCTGTAACAAATGAACATGTAGTGAACACAGTACATGTAACACACTGACATAATGGTTATACTTCATCTCAAAGCTAGCAGGGCCAGGTTTTAAAAAAATCAAATCACTAACTACAAGAACTGCATATTTTCATTGAATAGGGTAAATCTTAAAGTTTTTGATTTCAAAATCTTGTACATGTCGCTTCACTGTGGCTTCTGTCACTACACATGGCCATGGTTTTTAAGGTCGTGTCCGAAAGTCACTTTCGAACATTTACGTCTTGCGGTTTGACTCGATCGTGGCACGAGCGAGGCTCTTCACTCACAACCTACAAATCACAAAACGAAGGCATCAACAGCTACCAGCACTGATACCAATATAGACAGTTTTAATCGCTATGTATACAAGTCTTTAAAGATATTTATTTAGAAAACTTGAAAGGAATTTACCTAGAATATATATATTTCTTCCAACTGTTTTTCGCATGGATGGAAAGTACTATACAGCAGGTGACCGCATGAATTTTGGCATGTACATGAAATATGGCTAAAATATATTGTGCCTTTCGACATATAATAAATCAAAAGAATACCAGATGTTACTCCCAAGTCGCATCCGGGTACTTGTTGCTTTGATCGTCTATAGGTCTACTACTTCTACTAAACGTAAATATGGAATGCTCTTGGCATTATAGTGTAAGTACTGTTACTACAAAAACATACTGCATTGATGTGTTTTATAATCAAATTTGCGAGATACTGAATATTTGATGTCAAGGCCGCAAATAGATTGGGCATCGACGGGAATACAAAACTATAAAAAAAAAAGTTCCTGTGAACTCTACTTGCTCTGTTGGTATATTTTCCTTGATCGATGATGCGCTTTACTTAAATAATTACAATAAAATAAGCGAATTACACACCTGCCTTGTTAAAATGAACGGCGAAGATAATGAACAGTGATCAATCTCATAACTCCTATAAAGGTGAAGATAACGAACAGTGATCAATCTCATAACTCTTATAAGCAATACAAAATAGAGCGTTGGGCAAGCACGGACCCCTGGATATACCAGAGGGGGGATCAGGTGCCCAAGAGGAGTAAGCATCTATTGTCGACCGGCCACACCCGCCGTGGGCCTTATATCTTGATCAGGTAAATGATAATCCGCAGTCAAAATGACGGTAGTATTACATGTACCAATTTTACCTGTTGGCTGCCATGAGTCGCCCAGTGAATGGTATGGGCAATTATCTATCGACATGTATTTCCAAGACAGTTGATTTAATATTCAGTATCACTTTTAAA
This sequence comes from Ostrea edulis, assembly GCF_947568905.1. NCBI lineage: Eukaryota > Metazoa > Mollusca > Bivalvia > Ostreida > Ostreidae > Ostrea > Ostrea edulis. The sequence goes on from NC_079169.1 coordinate 15,004,218, forward strand.
TGCAATATGGCAAGTTCTTTAGTCTGGTATGACCCTTAATAACTATGAAAGGTGAAGATAACAAATAGTGATCAATCTCATAACTCCTATAAGCACCACAAAATAGAGAGTTGGGCAAACACGGACCAGAGGTGGGATCAGGTGCCTAGGAGGAGTAAACATCCCCTGTTGACCGGTCACACCCGCCGTGAGCCCTATATCCTGATCAGGTAAACGGAGTTATCCGTAGTCAAAATCAGTGTACCAAGAACGGACTAACAATCGGTATGAAACACGTCAGACAGCATTTACCCCAATGATAGGTTGTATTGACGAACTATATCGTTATAACGACCATAGAATTTGCGAAATGCTGAATGTTGAAACCCCTGTACCATCAACTTGTTTGTTAGCAGCTTGCCTCGATTTAAAAACTGGTCATACGCAGAATATACAGTGAAAATATTTACCGGTGTGACACTTTGTATGTACCGCTGCTATTTCCCTCTCTGGTACATTTATACACGTTGTTTTGGTTGTTAAAATTCTGCAAGGCGTTATGATTACATTGAAAGGGGGAAAAGGAAATATTGTTTTTAAAAACCAGTGAAAATTTATTGAAAGAGTCCAGATTCTCAGAAACTGATGTGGACTGTGTTTACACATATTTATAACAGGCATAATTTTTAAAAAGAAAGCTCATTGGCAGTCTCTGAAGGAGTGATTTGAAGTATCGGAATGCTCAGCGGGCACATGCTAATATCGAATAAAATTTTCAATATCATCGAAAATATTGATCAGGAAATACTGAGAAGTTGGTGCCAATCTAGACGAATCATATGCAAATCGCAACAAAACAAATAAATTATAAATACCCGTATTTATTGAGTTTTAAATAATCGAAATTCGGTACCCTGTGGTATAATTTAGATCTACCCGTCTGGGTACCCTATGTGTAATGGAAAAAGGCTTCTAAATTATACCACAGGGTACCGAATTTCGATTATTCAAAACTCATTAAATACGGGTATTTATAATTGATTTGTTTTGTTGCGACTAGATGTGACGTATACATTGTGTAATATAAATTCTGAGGATTGTGCTTTGTAAACAGCCCGGGTTTCGCGCATATCTGCGGAAAATGAAGGGATTTCACGACCAGCAAGTCATTTTAATACATACCATAATCCGAGGCAGATTCCAGTTCTCATGGTTGTCTGTGTCTTTTTCACACTTGTAAGCTGTCTCGGGAGGGGAAAATCGCTGCGTAAGCGCGTATTTAAGACGTGAGTTCACCGAGAACTCTTTGAGCGCAGCCTCTTAGACTCATCCCCACGCGCTCCATGCGGAAACTTGCTCAAAACGGCATAAGTAATCGAACAATTCTACAGTCTCCCCGTTGTACGCATCCGGTTCTTAATGTTTTACTATATCTGTAGATTGACTTTGAACGAGAAGACTCTAAAGGCTGTATATTAATTGTCTGCAAAATGTGTCTGTTCATTTCCCCGGGGGAAAACGACCTGAAAACTTATCTAACTATCTATCAATGAAATCCAACAACATCCTGCTTTAAAATGCCGGATCTTAAAAGATACAAGGCTAATTAAAAAGAGTATAAAAGCCACGACACTTGATTAAACTTTGATATATAGATAGACAAAGAGAGAGAGAGAGAGAGAGAGAGAGAGAGAGAGAGAGAGAGAGAGAGAGAGATGCAGTTAATAATTTTAAGGTGCTCACTGCCATTCATGATTCTGGGAGGCATCTGACATAATTATATTTCCACAATGAGTGATCACGTTAATCCTTGTTCTCAGCAGGTTCATTAATTAATAATTATTGTAATTAATAATTACTGTAATAACACAGAAGAAGTCAAAAGGCAAATCTACTACTTCACTATTTTAGCATTAAGAAAATGCATTTGGGGGTCACTAAAACTGTAATGCTGGGAAAAAATATTTCTAAAAATTCATATTATCTATTGTATAGGACAACAAAAAAAGCTCTCGTCGACAATAATCCAGGGCAAGACATGGGTCTACAAACTAAACCAAAATAAACACACAAGTTGAAATAAAATAACAATCTTCAGAGGGAAAAAAATAAGCGGAGTGCATTTTTTTCAGAGGTGCCAATGAAGAAGAAAAAACATTTACGTTTTTTGAGATGTTATATTAGGGATATCAAAATTACACGTACAAAAATAAAAAAAGAAACTGATAGCAAAAATAATTCCTCTACTCTCTGGGTTGTATCATTAATACGGTTTACGGATGAATGACATAGTCTATCTATTTAGCGCTATGTCTCGGGTAACACAATGAGGATCAGAGCGCCAGATTCCCTCCGCTAAATTATTGATGATTTAGTCTTCACAAAAGTGTTACGCATCTCTTACCAATAAATTAATTTCCGAATGCAATTACTTCCCTCCTAATCACGAGGGCCACTATCCGATACTCGGTGTTTATTTTGCTCTCTGGTGTACAGCAGTCTATAGGATGACACGTAGGGTTTTTTTTTCCACATGTCTATGTAACATTCCGAATAATATCTAACCGAGTTCCATATTTCAACTTTTCTAATTACAAGCATTCCCTGTACCTTGATGGCTCAATTACAATCATTTACAGAAAGGGTGTATCCTGGTTAAACATAGAAAAAAATGTTTACAAATCACAAAAGTGGACCGTGAAATAAAGTCTGCCTTCCTAAAGATAGAGTTACAACACGATATTTTTGATATATTCGGCATTTAATCCTGTAGACAAACAAAAACACAAACAGACGGCAAGGTAGCCACGACACTTCGTTATCTAAAGAATTTGATGACGTTAATTTGATAACCGGATGTGATAAATATACGCAAATGTGTAAGTAAGGTACAGGTATTGAGGCAAATTAAAAATAAGAATAGGGCTGGGGGTTAACGCCCCCACCTCCCTGAAGCTCCCGCCGTCAAGAAGGCCCAGTGGTGGGAGTGAACCTCTCAAAAGCAGATTGGTTCTGTTTCTATTGTATAATAGCTCTTAATATATCAACAAATTAAATAGTTTCCATCATGCAACACGATAAAATGGAGGATTTATTTCAATATATTCTTAAAGTCCATCTGATTAAAACTTTGAGCAAACTCAATTTTCCCCCTCACTTACCTACTAATTAGCAATCTAGATTACGAAAACTGCATGATCTTGTGAAGGACGAAAGGAAGAAGCCCCAGAACACATTCGTTTTAGCATGCTTGTATATTGCATGTTTTCTTGCCCGCCAAAGATACATTCAGTCATTAATAGCGATTAAATTACGTTCAATACTGAGTGACCTAGTGGAGGCCCCGGGGACTGGTCTCAGGAACTTCAGAATCTGGATCTAGCAAATGTTTCATGGGAGGTTTGTACGATTTTTCAGTAATATTGGAAACTGATGGAGGGCGCGAAGCCTCGCGCCGGGAACTCGCGGGTTTTTACCATATCCGGGTAACCATGTGCCTGATTAAGGAATATTGTACTCATTTTTCGGAGATTCAGAAAACGTTGAAAACTGAGTGACCTGGTGGGAATAATATGGATTACGATTTTTCTCTGTTCGGGTTACAAAGTCTGCGTGTCCACCGAGGGAGGGGCAAAATATCCGCCTAGCAGACAAATCTACGTAGATTCGGTATAGACTTACAGTGCTGAAACAATGGTGGAAAGGGGGTTGATTCTGAAAAATGAAATTACCTAGAAATTTTTATGTGGAATCAATGTTGATAATGATTGAACGTTCAATCAACGTTGTACGTGGAATTTTTGTTGGAAGTGTTGATTGAAATCGTATCAATATTCAAAATGCAATCACTCCTTTAATCACTGTGTCTCACATCTTAGCTCCTTTAATTACCCTCAAGTACATCTTATAAGTGTCACGTCTTAGTGCGCATAAAATATATTGTGACATTATTCGTGCTGGATATATGTATTATTTCCTTCTGTTTTTCATATAGTCCTTTTTTTTCATCGAAAACTACAAAACAGCAACTTTACAATAAAATGTGAAGTATTTTCTTCTATACAGAGACAAAATAATTATCAATGGATTTTTAAAAAATTATGCAAAACTACGATGGGAATCGGGAAATAGTCATGGATACGTCTTAAATGAACGTTGTAAAATTCAGTAATATCACCATTCATTGAAACAGCATCGGACGTGGCTGCTAGAACAATTTGAAAAATACTTTAATTGCTTCTTAAACTATTTTCAATAATAAAAGGTCAACGATGGACAAATGTTGAATCTAGAACATTGAAAAATTGCGATAGGTCGACGTAGCAAATACCTTTCAATGTTGGATACTAGTATTTGTTGAACGTTGGATCAACATTCCTTTATGCTTCTTCAATGTTTCAACCATGATTCCATATATTTCAACCCTGTGTGGTCCCTGGGGATCCGAGTTAGAATAGGGCCTCGGAACCCCTTTCTTGTCGTAAAAGGCTACTAAATGGGGCGGTCCTTCGGTTGAGACCGCAAAAACCGAGGCCCCGTGTCACAGCAGATGTGTCACGATAAAGATCCCTTCCTGCTCAAAGGCCATAGCGCTAAGCACTGGCCCAATTTTTACAGTCCTTCGCCGGCAATGATGACGTCTTCACTTGAGTGAAAATATTCTCGAGAAGGACGTTAAACAATATACAATAATTCACTCCATTGTGCTTGCTGGGCGGCAGTTCCAGGATAAACTTGTACTGCGTCGTGTTTCTCTGCTTGAATATGAATTTTGCCAAATTCACTTTGTGAATATTCAAATTGTGTTCAGGATTTAGTGATCTGATAGGGTGTCATGGAGTAACGCCTTGGGAAGCTCTGTGTCTTGCTTCAGTATTAGCCGGTCTAAACAAAAACAGCACATGAGCTTCCTTTCAATAACTATTACATTTCCGCATTATCAAAAAATCCTCTCATTTTTACTTTTCCGCCAAAAAAAAAATAACTAAGCAACGATTCATTTTTACTTTTCCGCAAAAAAGTTTTATAACATTAACTCTGCATGAAAGACGAAGGTAACGAACAGTGATTAATCTCATAACTGCTATAAGCAATACTTAGAGAGTTGGGCAAACACGGACTCCAGGGCATACCAGAGTTCAATGGAATTTTGAACGCACCTCCATCACAGAGGAGCTGATATCTCGGAAATTGCGTATAATATTTATTCTGCTTTAAGTGTATATTACTTATTTTGTAAATTATTGATATAACTAATTTTTCAATAACCTGACTTGCACTGTAAATCTAACGCTTATCGGTAAAACCAATTTTTAAAATATTCCTCAGTACCGTCTGGAATATTGGTTGATTTTATATTGTTTAACGTCCCACTTCAGAATGTTTCACTCGTATGGAGGGATCTCGATCGTGCCACACGGTGATGACAACTACATGTACCCCGATTTTGGTGGAGTTTCTCCGCATTTTACTTTAAAATCCGTTCTCCGATTTGAACTTACATAACATTGATATATATAATTTAATAAAGAAATATAATTTCTCCGAGTTTTTTTTACCGTGAAAAAAAAAATCGATCTTATTTCGAAAATCCCCACTCCGTGAATGAAGTATTTCTATGATTTATATTGACCCAATCAGGATCAGTCAAGCGCTTCAGGCACAATGGCGGAGACGCCATCAAAAAAGAAACGAAAGATTATACATGTATATGACAAGAATAACTTTTTGACAAAGCCCGCCGTCTTTAGGAACAACCTTCTACAGTAAAGTGATATAAACGTATGATGGCCTCTGCTGGTGGACTGTTAGTCCCCGAGGGTCTCTACTGCCCAGTAGCTAAGTAATTCGTTACTAGCTTGAAAATACGGATGTATATTTAATTGCTGTTACAAAATTAGAAATTCATTCCAAAAATAAGGATTATCTCTCTCACGCATAGCTCTTATCCTTAGACGAATTTTTGGAGTTGGCCCCTTTAAATTGTAAAAGTCGGCCGTCGAGTGTAAAATTGAGCCACTTCGTAAAACTCCAATAGTAAGTATTAGTTCCCTAACCTAGTCTTAGGCGAAGGTTCTACGCATATACTTTTTATGTAGCCCTTACTAACACTACATTTACTTGGTGGCACGCACCCCGGGAAGCTGGACCCGTGGGGATCGGGTTAGAATAGGTCATCCTTGCATGTCGTACGAGGCGACTAAATGGGTCCGTCTTTCGGATGAGACCGCAAACACCGAGGTTCCGTGTCACAGCAGGTGTGGCACGATCAAGATCCCTCCCTGCTCAAAGGCCGTAAGCGCCGAGCATAGACCTAAATTTTGCAGCCCTTCACGGCAGTGGTGACGTCTCCATGACCCGATGACCTGTATCACAGCAGGAGTGCAGATATACCACTCCTTGAACTGATTTTGAGGAGTAATACAAAACGGCTGGGGGTATGGGCCCCTAATGTGAACCAATTTTGAGGGTTTAAGCTTTATAAATCTGCGAGTAATAGAGTTTTACGAAGAGACTTACTTTTACAATCGACGGCCGACTTTTACAATTTAAAGGGATCAACTCGAACTACAGAAATTGGACCGAAATGAATATACAGACTGTAGTTCGAGTTGATCCCTTTAAATTGTAAAAGTCGGCCGTCGATTGTAAAAGTAAGTCTCTTCACAGTCATGATTCAAAATTGGTTCACAGAATTCTTTTTCTAAAAAGGTTCTTGTAGTCAAAATATCCATTTTGGGACGGGTGGTTTCAGTCCTCTGATCTAGGGGCCCCCAGACCCCCCTTCTCTGTAGAATCGTCTGATATAATTAAGAGACAACAATTGTTTAGGTAAATGGATGAAAAATTAATCATGGCTATTGCCGTTAATAGATCAAGTATGGTGTTGAAACCTAAAACGACGGATATTGCTTGGACATTGGGCACCTCAGTGACGCTGGCTGTGACGATGAATTCCTGTCCTGTCCTGACGGTCGCCAGGGACTTGAACGTGACAATTACTGAGTATGGACTTGTATATATACTATATATTGACGTGCTCGGTAATAGTAACTAGGAATGCGTTTATGTTCAATAATGACAAGGGATATAGCTTTAAACAAAAAACAAAAAAAACCATGGACGAAATAAACAAAATGTTAACTGTTTGATTTTTGCATGTGTAAATTTACTTAGGTGTGCAATTCTTGTCGTATAAACTCATTTACTTATATGCAAATCCTGCATACCTAATTAAATTTGCACCTAGTCAGGGTTTGCTCATATGTTGTAGCAAATTTTCTGCTCCTGTGTGTATTTTTTGTCGTGTGAACGCACAGTAAATTTCCTTGCGTATGCATTTGATGTACACAATCATGAACAGTAGGTTTAGCAACACCAAATAAATGTCCAATTGTTCGATATTCAGCAGTGGTCGCTAACCAGTAAATGGCAATAGCTACTATTTTCTTTGCATCCAACGGGATCTCTACAGTCCGCTAGCTTAAAGAAAGTGCCCTCTCTCATACGATATTTCTCGTACTAGTCATTGTCATCAAAGGCGGTGCTGTCGTAACATTCGGTAGGACGATTTTTTCAACGAACATCTCTTGTTCTGAAACAGCTTGTTATACCGAGCGAAGCAAGGCTCTAAAGGTAACACGTATGTAAAAGAAAAAAGTCAAATTCAGCAAAAGAAAAAGAGATAATCTCTATATACGTTCACTGAAATTTTCGTGATCCATATGGGCGCCGTCATTTATTTTTTCATTACCTGCTTCAACAGTTATTCGTGTTTTATTTTGAATGCCAATAATATAAGACTCTGGCGTACAATTCGTAATTTAAACACTCAGTTTGTTCAAAATGAATATTATAATTATCATCATAACAGGTTTTAGCAAATAATTATACATGTATATAAAACCATAATACGACTAAATAGATGAACGAGTTCATGATTTTCTTTGAATATACGAATTACTTTTTACCATTTTGAATTTATTGGTTAATTTTATTTAGTTTTATAACGGCCTTTTTCATTGCATACGGAATGTATTATTGTGCTTTATAGCCTAATTGTTTGCTTTAAAAAAGAGAAAAAAGTCGAGGCTAAATGTGACGTCACAATGCAGTTTACGTCGCCTTGCGTTTTATTTCCCGCGTTCAATGAATAGGCGGATCCTGTAAAACTGTTCTCCCCATATAAACCCCTTTAATATTAAGATCTTACTGGGTTTTTAGCGCAAGGAAAATTTCATTAAAATATATATATTTTATCTACCGTACTTAACAGAATTATGATTACCACTTGGGACACTCCAACGACCATTACATGCTTCGCTCGGTCCAACGGTCACACCGTATACATATTATATCCTGCGCTTAGATAGTATGGAAATGTACGTTTTCTATGAAAAGTCTGAATCGATTCATCTCTATTTTACAAATGAATTTTATCAGGATTTACTTACGGTATTTAAACTTCAGCCCTTCACCGGCAATGGTGACGTCTCCATATGAGTGAAATATTCTCGAGAGGGACGTTAAACAATATTTAATCAATTAATCGTCTGAACGGGTAGCAAATATACTTTTACTTATGTGAGTATACTTATTCATGTGCAAATGTACATACAGAAGTAAATCTTCGTCGTATGAATGGGCTATAAGAGGTTAAGTATCTATGAAAGGTGAAAATAACGAACAGCGATCAATCCCATAACCCCCCTATAAGCAATAAAAATGTCATATACGAAAATATTATTTGAATATTAGAGTATTGATATGAAATAGATTTGTTGAGAAAGAAAGATAAAAAAAAAAAATAAAAAAAACATCGGCGCATTATTTGCTCAAAATATCATTTGACACAGAGGTAAAAACATCAGAGCAATAAGTTGAAGTAGTCTATCGATTCTGGAAAAAGGTTTACCAACTTTTAAGCGGGTCAATGGCAAATCTTTCCAAAAGAAGAATATCAGCAAAACTGAAGGGTATTTCCAGAACTACATCTAACAGATAGTAATAACATTGTCTTTGTTTGTAAGGCTCATTATTACAACTGTATTTTAAACACATTTAATATTCCAGTCAATGGGTCGAATGAATATGAGTTACCGTACCTATACTGGATTCCTAAACTACAGAAAAACCCTTACAAACAAAGATACATCGCTGGATCCAGTAAGTGCTCTACCAAGCCCCTATCTTTGCTCCTCACGAAAATGTTAACAGCTGTGAAGGAGAAACTTCAAACTTACTGTGCGACTACATATGCCAGAAGTGGTGTTAATCAAATGTGGATTCTAAAGAACTTTTAGTAAACTTGAAATCACAGAATTTTTCCCAAATCAATAGCATTAAAACCTATGACTTTTCAACACTATACACGACCATTCCTCACGATAAAGGACAAGGGACGTTATTGGCCAAATATGGCCGCGCTTCAAAAACTAACAATATTTTGCAGGTAGAAAAGCGACAATTTTCTCGTTTCATTCATATTTAACATGTACAATTTCTTTTTTGTTGAATTTGCGAAAACAGCGTTCAAATATTGCATTGTTAACTCTGACGCCGTCTTCAGACGGTCGCTTTTTCGGTACAACGTCATCAACGTTGGGATATTCATTCCTCTGAATCTCATGAAATATCTTTCTAAAAGTTATATATATATATATATACTCATCTACAATAAAAACTGACACGAATGCACTTACATTAACGCCAATCATCCTGGGCGAGATTACATCAGCTTACGTATGAATTTATTTCAAGTTTTGATGGAATGGTATCATAATGTCATTAACCTACAGATTCAATGTACATGAAAAAGATGCGATTTATATGTAAAATATAATTGTTGTTTAATGATACGTTGGTGTTTTCGGTACACATATATCCGTATGTAGACTTCCCTGCAGACGTTCACACCTTTTTATGAAACGCCCAAATTCTCGACATCCTGTATATAAACACCTGTGTTATTCCTACCACTCGTCGATACATTGTTTCATGGCACGTGCAGCACAATTTCACTAAATTAAAGAAGGGTCATGAACAACGACAATCACATGCCAGTAATTTCAAATTGATAAATAGCAGTTCATAGAAATGTGTACCATAAGCAATGGTTTAATTTTAACATAAGGTTTTCAGTGTAATTAGGAATAGGTGATTAAGGTCAGCTATATACATGTACATGTTTACATTGGAAATGAATTTCATTATGTATTCATCTGTGAAGCAATGTGAGCAAAGAATCAAATTTTTATCACCTAAACAAATAAAAATTAAAAATATCTTTCCTTTTAAACAAACCTTTAGAAAACTTTCATTAAGAAAATAATAAAATAAAATGTGGTCCCCTACCTAGAATGCCCATACTTCACATTCATAATAACACGTTTTTTTCCCCCTAAATTGATAAATACTTTATTACACGCATGTATTATTTACTAAATGTATATCAAACAGCTTTTTGTCTTTATATTTTTGTATACCACTGCATAATGGTGATGAGATCCAATAAATTGAATTCAGTACATGTACCGTAGTCTTGAAATATCACAAAGTATAGAGTTGACAACGATTGAAATAAAAATGCAGACGTTTTCTCGTTTATTCAGTGACTCACAAACTTGCGCGTCTTCTGAATGAAAGTTGTAAAACAAACGTACTAGGTTTTGGTCAGTTATAACATAATACGGGGGTAAAATTCATCTCATCTCCACTAGCAATGGGTTTTGGGTCAACTGTGCCTTTGTGTACTAATAATCTTGGCTAGCAAAGATGGAAAAAAATGCCTAGATAGTCCGCTTGCATTGACATATATTATGAAGGTGAAATCGAAGAATTATCCAGTAAATCCAATGATGTTGCAGTATATATAGCATGTATTTATTTTATTTTTGACTGAGAAAGAGATAGACAGCTAAGCACGTAACATCGTTTTAGAGGGGGGGGGGGGGGGGGGGACTAATTCATTAGTCCTAACCCGGACGAGCCGAAAAATTTAACATGTAAAGAAAGCAACATGGGAAATAAAAAAAAATATATCAGAATGAAAGGGGATGGATAATTAATCAGAAAGATATTGTCCTTTCAAGATTCTCTCTCTCTCTCTCTCTCTCTGTGTGTGTGTGTGTGTGTGTGTGTGTATGTGTGTGGTGTGTGTTGCTTTCATTATCTTATGCATCTAAAGATTAAATTAAAGATTTTAATAATCGATAGCGTATATGAATAAAAGCAAATAATCGTAAAGTTATTTCTGTTTATATTGATATTAGTCTTTTTTTTCATGAACTAGTTGTATTTGACACCGAGGATTTACATCCTTAAATATTTATTACAAGCACGTAGAATCGGAGAGTGTGTAATTTAAAAGCTTGAAAGTTAAGGATTTAGCCTTGTAGCTTGTAGCGACCTACCCACACGGAGGACACAGTGTATCTCCGTGGATTTTCTCTACAATGTCGCACTTTGCATCACCGCAATATTTCCTTTCCAAGGAAAATACTATATAACACAGATTCATACTGGAAAACTGCCGATTTCCGCATTCAGTCTTTTTCAAAATTCATATTGTTTGCAGCCAACAACCGACACCATATTGATAATGAAAGAAGATTATTAATGGATAATCAAACATGCAAAATATAAATCTGGTTGTTGCATGCAAAAGTGTTTGTTTTTAATAAAGTTTGTTCATATCTTATCAAAAATCAACAGATTCCGCTAAACGACCCAACTTTAGCGCACAATCATGACGTCATAATAAAATATCACGTCATTTTCATGTAAGTGGGATAATGATTACGTCCTAGATGAGTAAATAAAACAAGTAATTAAGCATGGTATGAAAGTTGAAAAAATAAAGAAATTCTCGGCGGTATATAGCCAATAACGTCCCTTGTCCTTAAAGACTAGACTTTTTGACATCATAGACAGTTGCTTCTTCAACAAAAACGGAAAACGGAAATATTCATATCTAGTGATCAGTCATTCAAAAACTTGCTTTGTTAAACACCACTCTGATTCCACGCACAAGTACTCTGAAGTTGAAATAAAAAATATGCTAGAGTTCCTCATTGACAATATCTTCGTGGTCTTTGGTGATCAGGTCTTCCAACAGTCTGTTGGAATTCCCATGGGCACGAATTGTGCTCCTTTGTTAGCTGACCTGTTTTTATATTCATATGAAGCAGAATTTATTCAAAAACTTCTACGTGAGAAGAAAAAATCTCTCGCTGTGACCTTCAGTTCGAATTTTAGATATATCGATGACGTTTTGTCTATTAACAATTAAAAATTTCATTCATATGTCGATTTGATATATCCCTGTGAGCTCGAAATAAAGGACACCACAGAGTCGTCCACTTCTGCTTCATACTTAGATATTTTATTGAAAGTAGACATTAACGGCAAACTAACAACTCAACTGTATGACAAACGGGATGATTTCAGCTTCTCCATCGTCAACTTCCCACATTTATGTAGCAATATTCCATTATCACCTGCATATGGTGTTTATATATCTCAACTGATTCGATATGCAAGAGCTTGTTCTAGGTATAGTCAGTTTTTAAATCGAGGTAAGCTACTGACAAACAAGTTGATGGTACAGGGATTTCAACAGTCTCGATTGAAGTCAGCATTTCGCAAATTCTATGGTCGTTATAACGATCTAGTTCGTCAATACAACCTCGCATTGGGTCAAATGCTGTCTGACGTGTTTCATACCGATTGTTAAGCCGTTCTTGGCACACTGATTTTGACTGCGGATAACTCCGTTTACCTGATCAGGATATGGGGCTCACGGCGGGTGTGACTGGTCAACAGGGGATGCTTACTCCTCCTAGGCACCTGATCCCACCTCTGGTGTGTCCAGGGGTCCGTGTTTGCCCAACTATCTATTTTTTATTGCTTGTAGGAGTTATGAGATTGATCACTGTTCGTTATCTTCACCTTGCATTGAACTAAGTACTTCATATGACGAATGTGACATGCAAACTAGAAATACTGTTAAAATGATTGATTGATTGAATATTGTTTAACGTCCCTCTCGAGAATTTTTCCCTCATATAGAGACGTCACCAATACCGGTGAAGGGCTTCAAACTTGAGCCTATGCTCGGTTGGAGGACGTTGAAATGTTTGTTGGTAGTGTTTTGAAAGACATACAATAACTGGACGTATCTCACAGTACTGAAGGCCATGTTTAACTTTGTAATGTCAGGATGGAGCGATGCTTCGGATGAGACGGCAAAAACCGAAGGCCCGTGTCATAGTCGGTGTGCACAAAGGCCGTTAAAGGGACTGATTCACGATTTTCCACCAAATTTTGTTTTTCACTTTAAATGATATAAATCTACAGTCTAATATGTTAAGAAGGTTTCATAAAAAAAAAAATTAAGGTTATTCATCATGACAGAAGCTCATTATAGAGAGTTTATTATTTGTTTTGAAAACAAAGATTTAGGTGTGTTATTGTTTACGAAGTTATCAAAATAAATGGATATTGATCCAAGTTTATTATATACATCACATTTCAAGTATATTTTAGGTAAATTGTGTCATTTAAAAGTTAAAATTTGTGAAAGTACAAAATGAAGATCCTTTAAATTACAAAATTAACGTTTCATTGTTTTGTTTGTTTACATAAAAAGACAAACAAATAACACAGAATCAAAGCTAAACTATTACTCTTATCCAAAGAGGTCCAAATTTTGGTTGTTAACATCAAATGAGTCATATTTTTAACATAAAAAATGAAAAATATTTTTTTCCAAAAACGTGAACCAGTCCCTTTAAGCGCCAAGCATAGGCCTAAATTTTGCAGCCCGTCACCAGCTATGATGACGTCGCCATGTGAGTGAAACATTCTCGAGCGGACGTTAAACAGTATGTAACTAACCAATCTCCCAAAGTTTGCTGACCAGATAATGTGTCTGGCACTTCAAGCTGTTTTGCAGGTACATGTAAGTATGTAGCGACTGTGTTATGGCGTAAAACTGGCACGCGTTGAGGAATCAGACATCATTTCAGTTCTTCTAGTCAGTAAGGCGGGATTAAATAAAGCATTGTATGTTGAATTCTAGTAATGTTTTTAATCTCGGAACCTTTATCCATGGGCTGTTGCTAAAACGCGGAACGGAAGACGAAACGGAACGGAAAATATTGCAAGCAACAATGTTCGGAGGTCAGCATTTTGCAAAATAAAAGGTTTATCATGAACAAGGGAAGCAGAAATTATAGAGAAAGTGGAAAGTCATCCACAGAATCCACCGTTTCATATACTTCATACTAATGCATATGTATTTTAAAATCATTAACTTACCATGCAAAATAATTAAGAAATAAAAAAGATTAAAAAATAATCATACTGAAAACGACTAAAATTTTCAAACATTGTAAAAGTTAAAATAATTTTTACAACAATTTTCCCCAAACATAACCTTCATAAATCGAACTTGCTTTTATTAGTCCCCTACTGACAAAGTCGAAGGGGACTTTATGTTTGCGCTCCGTCCGTCTGTCTGTCTGTCGGTCCAGTTTTCCACACGTTATTCTCTGTTCTTGCAGATATTCATTTGATACATTGCTTTGCCATAACTTGTTACAGATCAAGTTCGGAATTCGTCTCAGTCCATTGATTTTTCATTAAGTTGTGGCCCTTGGACTTAAGAAAATAGCATGAATTGTTAGTTTACATCCAAGTTTCTCGTCTCTGTAGATAAGAGTACTACACTCATTAAAACTTCTAGCATAGTAATACAACAATATAGCTAAAATATTCATGATCACCTACATGTCACAGTTTATTGACTTGGTTAAAGACCTAAACCTAATTATAATTTTTTTTTTCTGGTCTAGTCTCTACTCGGATAGTAGTTGATTTCCAACCATTCCTAGCCTGGTTCCCCAATTTTCCCTTTTACCATAACCTACATAATGAACTCTGAATATTGTTGTGGTATAGTAATTTTTGCAACCGGTAGGGAACTATGTATAGCCATGCAATACTCTCAGAATGCTTGTTCGTAATTTAGTTCTACACCTGGTATAATTTATGCATCGCATCAGGTTTTAAAGCGAACGAGTCCATTGTGTATAATATTGTAATGTGTAGGTCTTTGTGTTGATAAAGTTAGCGCTATAAATCTACGATGTATAATACGGGATTATCGAAGAGTGTGCAGTCATCGATATACATGTATATGTGATACACATAAAGCTATAAACGCTTGTGTATTTCCAATCGGAGTCTGGATAATAACCCATGACTGGTGACATGTTGTGTACTACATCGGTGCACGTGTTGGCGACTTTGGTGTAGAGAAATACATCGAAATATAGCGCTTAACTCACTTTTATTAACAAAAGATACCTGCAATCAACCTTAATGTTTCCTTACCTTGTTTGTATCAATTATAGTCACTGGCACTCAACGCTTTTACGTATTTTTGCTGTATTTATAACTTATACAGCCTACCGAATCAACATTGGTAACTTCATACTTCCGGTTGCTAAATTTGGCACGATCACCAAAGAACGTGACGTCATGTGTGCAGTACGTCACTGTGTACATTGGTAACGTTGGGTATCCGGTGAAAAGGGTATATATACCGGCGCCAGACGACACTCGGGGCATTGCGTTACGTTGAGTTGAACGCCAGAGCAAGTTAGCAGAGATAATTCAACATGTAAGATGGGCAACAGTTATTAGACACCAATATTTCTTAAATCCTGAAATGGAAATTATTACCAAATTACTGTCCAGATGCAGATGCTACTTCGTTGGGTGCCAGTCGACCTTTTAACCCCCCCCCCTCCCCTTCCGTCCTTTAAAAGGCTTTTATATAACGCAACATGAATATTGCTCACCAACTGAGACCAATACATATTTTTATTGTTAACCTGTTATCGTGTTTTTACCTGAGTACTGTAATAAATGCAGTAAACTTTCGGAGCTATATTTTTATTTCCTCATGAGAGAGATAGACCTCGGGCACGTTACAATCTCATTTGGGATGAGTTTATGCGAAAGTTCATACATTTACTGACATCCTGCGGATTACTGTTGAACCCGAAGAGATAAACGGGATAGAAAGATTGAAAGAGAACCTATCAAAATTAAGCTGAAGTTTACGATCCATAGTATGAGATATTAACAGATATGAAATATGAGATATAAAAGACAAACAGACAATTTATGCTTGAATGGAATTAAAAGGGCATCCCATTATTAATCGAAAGATTAAGATACAAGTATTTAGTTGAGAAATAAACTGCTAGAAGTCCTCCCTATTTAGGACTGGAGTGCTTCGGTCACAATCTGTTACTTAAAATATATGAAACAAAAAATGTTTAACTTGCTGAACCAACAAGATCCTGAATTGTCGTTATTATATACTTACCACACTCCCTATTGTAGGTACACACATGCACTGTATTATGTTTAAATTTACATGTAATTGTGCGCGTTTTGCCACCCGGAGGGAGGATATAAAGTACGTGTGTTCTTAACAAATTCCCACAATTTAGATTTTAATCATAATAAAGTATTTTCTTCTGATTTTTTGGTGTTATTTTAGATACATTAATCATTCTAATTCTTAAATTCCGTTCCGCGTTTTAGCAACACCCTTATGCATGCTCTTTAAGCTGGTGAAGTCTCAATATGAGTGAAAAAATTTCGATGGGACGTAAAACAGACAAACGAAAATACAATCTCTAGTCATTACTAAATACAATCTCTAGTCATTGCTAAATACAATCTCTAGTCATTACTAAATACAATCTCTAGTCATTACTAAATACAATCTCTAGTCATTACTAAATACAATCTCTAGTCATTACTAACTACAATCTCTAGTCATTACTAACTACAATCTCTAGTCATTGTTAACTACAATCGCTAGTCATTACTAAATACAATCGCTAGTCATTACTAAATACAATCTCTAGTCACTACTAAATACAATCTCTAGTCATTACTAACTACAATCTCTAGTCATTGCTAACTACAATCTCTAGTCATTACTAAATACAATCACTAGTCATTACTAAATACAATCGCTAGCCATTACTAACTACAATCTCTAGTCATTACTAAATACAATCTCTAGTCATTACTAAATACAATCGCTAGTCATTACTAACTACAATCGCTAGTCATTACTAACTACAATCTCTAGTCATTGCTAAATACAATCTCTAGTCATTGCTAAATACAATCTCTAGTCATTACTAAATACAATCTCTAGTCATTACTAACTACAATCTCTAGTCATTACTAAATACAATCTCTAGTCATTGCTAAATACAATCTCTAGTCATAGCTAAATACAATCTCTAGTCATTACTAACTACAATCTCTAGTCATAGCTAAATACAATCTCTAGTCATTACTAACTACAATCTCTAGTCATTACTAAATACAATCTCTAGTCATTGCTAAATACAATCTCTAGTCATAGCTAAATACAATCTCTAGTCATTACTAACTACAATCTCTAGTCATAGCTAAATACAATCTCTAGTCATTACTAACTACAATCTCTAGTCATTGGTAAATACAATCTCTAGTCATTGCTAAATACAATCTCTAGTCATTACTAACTACAATCTCTAGTCATTGCTAAATACAATCTCTAGTCATGGCTAAATACAATCTCTAGTCATGACTAACTACAATCTCTAGTCATTAATAACTACAATCTCTAGTCATTACTAACTACAATCTCTAGTCATTACTAACTACAATCTCTAGTCATTACTAACTACAATCTCTAGTCATTACTAACTACAATCTCTAGTCATTACTAGATACAATACAATCTCTAGTCATTACTAAATACAATACAATCTCTAGTCATTACTAACTACAATCTCTAGTCATTACTAAATACAATACAATCTCTTGTCATTACTAACTACAATCTCTAGTCATTACTAACTACAATCTCTAGTCATTGCTAAATACAATCTCTAGTCATTACTAACTACAATCTCTAGTCATTACTAACTACAATCTCTAGTCATGGCTAAATACAATCTCTAGTCATGGCTAAATACAATACAATCTCTAGTCATTACTAACTACAATCTCTAGTCATTACTAAATACAATCGCTAGTCATTACTAACTACAATCGCTAGTCATTACTAAATACAATCTCTAGTCATTACTAAATACAATCTCTAGT
Source organism: Ostrea edulis (assembly GCF_947568905.1). Taxonomy (NCBI): domain Eukaryota; kingdom Metazoa; phylum Mollusca; class Bivalvia; order Ostreida; family Ostreidae; genus Ostrea; species Ostrea edulis. Next base: position 15,022,386 of record NC_079169.1, read on the forward strand.
CATTACTAACTACAATCTCTAGTCATGGCTAAATACAATCTCTAGTCATGGCTAAATACAATACAATCTCTAGTCATTACTAACTACAATCTCTAGTCATTACTAAATACAATCGCTAGTCATTACTAACTACAATCGCTAGTCATTACTAAATACAATCTCTAGTCATTACTAAATACAATCTCTAGTCATTACTAACTACAATCTCTAGTCATTATTAAATACAATCTCTAGTCATTACTAACTACAATCTCTAGTCATTACTAACTACAATCTCTAGTCATTACTAAATACAATCTCTAGTCATTACTAACTACAATCTCTAGTCATTACTAACTACAATCTCTAGTCATTACTAACTACAATCTCTAGTCATTATTAAATACAATCTCTAGTCATTACTAACTACAATCTCTAGTCATTACTAACTACAATCTCTAGTCATTACTAAATACAATCTCTAGTCATTACTAACTACAATCTCTAGTCATTACTAACTACAATCTCTAGTCATTACTAACTACAATCTCTAGTCATTACTAACTACAATCTCTAGTCATTACTAAATACAATCTCTAGTCATTACTAACTACAATCTCTAGTCATTACTAAATACAATCTCTAGTCATTACTAACTACAATCTCTAGTCATTACTAAATACAATACAATCTCTAGTCATTACTAGATACAATCTCTAGTCATTACTAAATACAATACAACCTCTAGTCATTACTAACTACAATCTCTAGTCATTACTAAATACAATACAATCTCTAGTCATTACTAACTACAATCTCTAGTCATTACTAAATACAATACAATCTCTAGTCATTACTAAATACAATCTCTAGTCATTACTAGATACAATCTCTAGTCATTACTAACTACAATCTCTAGTCATTACTAAATACAATCTCTAGTCATTACTAAATACAATCTCTAGTCATTACTAACTACAATCTCTAGTCATTTCTAAATACAATCTCTAGTCATTACTAACTACAATCTCTAGTCATTACTAAATACAATCTCTAGTCATTACTAACTACAATCTCTAGTCAATACTAAATACAATACAATCTCTAGTCATTACTAACTACAATCTCTAGTCATTACTAAATACAATCTCTAGTCATTACTAAATACAATCTCTAGTCATTACTAACTACAATCTCTAGTCATTTCTAAATACAATCTCTAGTCATTACTAACTACAATCTCTAGTCATTACTAAATACAATCTCTAGTCATTACTAACTACAATCTCTAGTCAATACTAAATACAATACAATCTCTAGTCATTACTAAATACAATCTCTAGTCATTACTAGATACAATCCCTAGTCATTACTAACTACAATCGCTAGTCATTACTAAATACAATCGCTAGTCATTACTAAATACATTCTCTAGTCATTACTAAATACAATCTCTAGTCATTACTAAATACAATCTCTAGTCATTGTTAAATACAATCTCTAGTCATTGCTAAATACAATCTCTAGTAATAGCTAAATACAATCTCTAGTAATCGCTAAATACAATCTCTAGTAGTTCCCAAATACAATCTCTAGTAATTACTCATGTTACATACCTATCTATCATTCGCAAATGGTTTTGTCGATTGATTGAATACTGTTTAACGTCCCTCTCGAGAATAGTTCACCCATATGGAGACGTCACCATTGCCTGTGAAGGGCTGCAAAATTTAGACCTATGATCGGCGCTTATGACCTTTGAGCAGGGATGCATCTTTACCGTGCCACACTTGCTATGCCATGGGACCTCGGTTTTAACGGTCTCATCCGAAGGACCTCTTTCGACAAGCAAGGGGTACCGAGGACCTATTCTAACTTGGATCCCCACGGGATTGTCTTGTCGACTTTGAACATTTATGACCTTGGAATCCTTCACATAGTACACACATTCTGACTGAACTGAAAATTTCCGGCTCTTGTGTAAACACAAACGAATATTTAATAGAAGTGACTTGTGCGGCGCGCCGAAAATTTCAGTGCATCGCGATTTTTACCATCGATTCGCTGCGCTGATTACAAATCCCGGTTCGGTTCAGAATTTATATGTACCAAAAACTACAAATAGGGCGTCAGAGTGATGCGCAGAACATGTGGATTTTTAATGCAATAGAGATTTAAATCACTGCCGTGTTGGAATTCAGCATTTCCTTCCATTCACATACCAACAGAATATGGTCCGCCAGACTTTTGCAGTTTATCTTTATATAGAAATAGTATATTTTCATTTCCTTTTACCGCTGCGGTTGTCTAGAGATTAGAGCGTTCCCCCCGCTTGCGGAAGACCGGGGTTCGAATCCTGGCCGCGACAGACCTAAGTCGTTAAAACAGGTAGTGACAGTTCCATTGTTAAACGCTCGACATCAAGTGTCACGGGTCCTCGGAGATGACCTTAAAACGGATGTCCCGTTTCACAGTAGGTCTGGCACGCTAAAGAACCCTTACTGCTTAATGGCCGTAAGTGCCGAATATAGGTCTAAATTTGAAGCCCTTCACCTGTCTGGGTAACGTCTGCATATGAGTGAAAAATTCTCGAGCGAGACGTTAAACAAGATATAATCAATTCATTTCATTTATTATTCACAATAGTATATGAGGTACATGACTTTGATTTTGTAATTATATAAACAAAATCTCTAAGGGTATAAATAATACATGTATATATATGTTCATTAGCACAAAATAGAAGTGGGGGCATAATGCATACAAAGAGATTCGGATATCTCCTGAATTTTAGAAATAAATATACATAGTTTTTTTTTTTAATGTTCTAAAGTTTGATGTCGTTAATTCTCTTTTCAGTGTATTTGGTACTTGACAATATCTAGAAGTCAAAAATTATTTCCGTAAAGTGGATAGGGATTTACATTCTAAGATAAAGTGATATTCGTCGGCTAATTTAACAGTATTACAGAGCGCAATTTCTATCATTTGCTTGAATTCCTTACCATCTACCTACCTCTATGGGTAACTGGTGGTTTTGTTGTTCTGAATTTAACAAGAGGTTAAAAAAAAAAAAACAATCCCAAAGAATGCTTAAGTATTTCTCGAAACCAAAGTTTAGCTTAATTTTTTTTTTTATAGATTTGACCCTTTGATGAATTATTGATATCATTTGTCCACTTCTATATAAACTGGTCTTTTAGTCTTAGTGTACATTCTCATTATTGTCCATGTATTGATTTAAAAATATCTATGTACAGTAAACAGTTTTATTTTCTTGGCCTTGAATTTTAATTTTGTTTTTACCCAATACGAGATCATCTTTAAATATATAATGACAGACACAGGAAAACGACCTGATTCACCATAGACCATAGATGATGGCATACTACTTTTCATGCATGAAATATATATCAGAAATTTTGAATATACTTTCTCAATAACATTCAAATTTCCGTACCCCCGAACTTCACAGACATAGGGTAGTGCTGGCATTACTACTTTATCAAACAAATCAAACTGTTGTTCTAATGGTAAAATGAATTGTCCTATTTTTTAATAATACCGTACAGTGCTTTCGGTGCTTGATCGACTAGATGGTTTTTTTTTGGCTTTGCTAAAAGATTCACTTCTACAATACCTATATATTTGAATTCATTTACACTTTCAACAACATTGTTGTAATAAAAAATATTTCTAGGCTTAGAGTCTCTTGAAAACACACACCTTTGTTTTCTCAACAAATACATTCAATTTCCATTGAGAACAGTACACAAGAAACTCATCTAATGCTTTTTGAAATTTATCTGCGGTCTCCGTCATAATAACAGTACCATCAGCGTAAAACAATATAGAAAGTTTTAGGTACAAAACAAGTCATCTTCGATAGAAGTACTAATACTCTGTAAACCAATATATTTTTTTCTATCAAAAACTTTTCTAGGTTATTAAATATAAATAGAGAATAGAAAGGGGGATACATTTTCACCTTGGCGAATTCCGACATTACAACAGAAAAAATCTTATGACATACCGTTCATACTTATTTTAGATTTTATTCCTCTATACATATTTCGTATAAAAATATATAACATTTTCCCTTAGAGGGGCATGGACACGATTAGAGCTGAATTTTTTGCAAATGTTATTTTTCCAATTTTATTTTCTACAATACTTAACTAAAGTATTTCTAATGGTCAACCAAAATTTGAATATCAGTTTTTTAGTTACAAGTGAGATACAGCACTCACAATTTTTTTTTATTTGTAAACAAGGCTCGTGCTTTGTTTTTGTTTACATATAGACTGCTTAAGGTAGCTCACTACACTAAAGCTTATACATGTACTCTGTATAACACCACGTCACAAGATGGCAATTAAAATGTTTTGTAGAACTATTTGTATTGATCAATTAGTTTGTCTATCATCGTAGCTGAGTGGTTAAAGCATTGGGCTGGTGAACCGCAGATCTCGAGTTCAAAGTCTTTTGTTCATATGTGTTGAAATGATGTTTTTGAAAATCATGTTTTTATCAAAATTTGTATATTTTTTGCCTTTTTGGCGTATATACTTATTGTATATCATCATATCTTTTATAATTAAATCAATTCGTACTGATTTGAACAACTATTTCTGGGTGTAGAGAGCCACCTTAATAGAAAGAAGTATGTTTAAAACAAACTGAGATGTGCTTAACACTATAAACTATCTAATTGCGTTCAGAATTTACCTGTAAATTGAAAAGTCTGCTTTAAACAAACTTTTACTAGTATAGTTAACCTATGTAAACAAAACATGGCACTAGCATTGTTTACATAACAAAGATTTGTGAGCTCTGTATCTCCCATGTACCTCGACAACTGACATTTAATTGACTGCAGACCGTTAGAGATACCTTGCAATTGTGCAATTCTAAACATCAATAATGGAAAAATAAAATTTGAAATTTTTCCGCTCAAATCGTGACCATGCCTCTTTAATTCCATTTTCTAATAGCTGATACCAAAGACCATTTCTCCAGACTGTATTAAACGCTTGCTTGAAATCTACAAAAGCACAAAATAAATTTTTCTTCCTACGGAGTAGAGTATGCGATAAAAATTGCAGAGTTTAAATATGGTCTAAAGTAGAATAATTTATTTTTAAAACCTGCTTGACTTTTATTGAGAAGATTAATGTTGGATGCATAGGCCTCAAAGCACTTACTCAAAATACAGGTAAATATTTTACCAAGGTAGCTAAGCAATGCAATAGGTCTATAGTTTTCTGGCTAATTCGGGCCACCCTTATTCTTTAAAATGGGTTTAATAATTCCGATTAACCATTTGTGTGGTACAAAACCGTTGTCGTAAATCAAATTGAATAGTTTTCTACAAACTGGTAAGAATACTAAAATTGTCGAAGAAATATGTTCATTAATTACTAAATTGTGTCCCGCTACTTTATTATTTTGAAGTTTTTTAACAGCTTCTTTAATTTCTTCATCGCTGATTAGGGAGTTCAGGAAATCATCTGTTACATGACTGTCAGTACGTGTATCTGTTAAACTCTCAGTTCTATTCACCTCGTCTTCGCATTCATTAAAACCTTTCAAAAAATGAAACAGATTATCAATGTCTACAGCGCACGTATTGTTTTTACTTTTCGCATGAAGTATTTTCCAGTAATCTTTGGGGTTACTAGATTGTAAGTTCCCTAATGTTCGCGTTAAATCGGTCTTATGATTTTTAATAAAGTCATCCATTACATTTTTATAATTTTTGCTCGTTATTTTAAGAGTAAATTTCATTTAGCGAAGCGTATGCAGAACCATGACAGAAGTATAAAAAAAAGTTGGCTAGCAAACATTATAAGATAGTCATGGATGAATCACTGAAGAAATATAGAAAAGACTTATCTGATAAGTTCTGATCGGTCAGTACTGGGGTGATTGACATAGATAATGACACCAGTTTTAAAATGTACATAGATAATGACACCAATCAATTATTTATAATGTTCTGACGGTTTATATGATAAATACGTAAATCAATGAAGGAGAGGGTTTTTAAAGATTCCCAAATGATAGAATTTTTGAATTTTGACATATAAATGAAACCGGTATAATATATTTTAGATTGATTATACCTTTAATTAACAATTTAAAAAAGATATGCTACACATTAAGCTGAAAGCTCAAGTTTTTTCCTGAGATATACATGTATGTATTTTTGCTATTTTTCATTATGTTCCCTTGGTGAGGGCGTGGCCCTTCATTTGAACAACTTGAATTCACTTCTCCCAAAAAATGGTATGTGCCAATTTTGGTTGAAATTGGCCCAGTGATTCTGGAGAAGAAGAAAATGTGAAAAGTTTACAGACAGACGGACGGCGGGTGATCAGAAAAGCTCACTTGAGCTTTCAGCCGCCGTCCGTCTGTCTGTAAACTTTTCACATTTTCGTCTTCTCCAGAATCACTGGGCCAATTTCAACCAAAATTGGCACATACCATTCTTTGGGAGAAGTGAATTCAAGTTGTTCAAATGAAGGGCCACGCCCTCACCAAGGGAACATAATTAAAAATAGCAAAAATACATACATGTATATCTCAGAAAAACCTTCGAATGACGCTGAAACACTGTCTCTCCATGCAAAACAATGTCCTAAAAAAGCTAAGAAAATTATAGATAATTTTTATCTAAATGCAAGTAACTCTCTCTACGAAAAATATATAAATCTAAAGTTTTTAAGATAATAGAAAGCTATACGGTGTATGGGGGAGACAGTCCCTCAACACCCTGTTTACCTGAGGACAATGTTGGACTGTAAATAAGGTGTGTCCTACAGGTAGACCTTGGTGGCTTTCGTATATCGTTTATATATATTATGCACATTACTTCATAGCTTTCTTATATCATTTGTATATTATGTATCAATTTATTTAGTACATTATCACACATATGTATGGTTCTAATAATTTGTACTGCTTTCATATGATTTATGTCATATCCAAAAGGCAAGACTGGACAATATTGTGCTGGTAATGAAATTCATACAAATAAATTTTAAAAAAAATCTACAAAATCTATACGTTTTCTTTCTACTTCATTTACCTGTATTGGCCTCGGATGGTAATGCTGTAGTTTTCATCCTAAAGGTGAACATTCTACCATTATATTCCAATATCCCAGGGGAAAAGGACTGCACACTTTCTAGAGATACATCCGCGTTTAATACCTACCAAGAAGTATAATAGATAGATGAACTGTTCGATGGTAAAAAGTGGGGAGGTCCTTTCTACACAGAAATATTTCTTAAGCATTAGTAAAGTTCTCTGAAATGTGTATTTAATTAAGACACTTGTCTTCAAACTTTTTCAATGAAAGATTTACCCCCCCCCCCCCTGAAAGATGACGTTATTTGGTCAAAAGTTTATGCTCATGTTATTGGATCCATAAATCAGATTTCTGCTAATTATGTCATCACACCATGGGGCAAACAAGAGGGCGCAATATGAGGTCAAAGTTTTTAAAGAGGAAAAACCTCCACAGTTAGCTCACATGACTTTCAGGTGAGGGTTGTGGCCCATGGGCCTCTTATTCATCATAAAATGTAGATTATGTCAGTACATATTTATTTTGCTTAATTATTTTCGTTTATTTGGGATAAAGTTTACATTTCCCTCTGGTAATACTTATTCATTTTCATTGGCAAACTTTATTTGTTATCAACTACTCTAAATTCATATTTAATTTTGTCATTATAAATTGGCAAACTTTACAAGTCTTTTTTATTTCTAACAAGGTGTTGAACATAATCTGGGAATGATAACCGAACCTGTGTACAATATAGAAATATATTTTATATGGTATAGTAAGCCCTTCTAATCCCCAGTACTATTGACTAAGTTCTTTAAATAAACACGGTAGAACTTGTACTTTAGGAGAAGCTAGACTTATTTTAGTCTCAGCATACAATGTAACAAAGAGTGTCCGTCTTTCCCAACTCGTTGATGAAATACGAAAAAACGAGATGTTTCGTTAATCTCACAGCTTATATGGCGGTTTAGGTTCAATTGGACGTATAAAATTGCAGTAGAACATTTTTTTTAAATTAAAAGTAGCAGGCGAGTCTCTATCTTAAAATACTAAAACTTGTTTATCGATGAGGTTAAGAAAACTTTAATACTGAGGGAAGATGGGCAGGATAATGTTGACTGACACTATTAAGTTGAGCGCATGTACATAAACACTACGATCTAGATTTTCTTCCAAGGATATAATAGGTTCCGAACCATACACATTTTGCAATCTACACTCGGGATTACACTTAGCATATTACATAGAAAATGGACAACTACCAGATAGTTTTTCAAGCAATTGAATTCCATTTTACAATATAAACAAACTTCGTGATAAAAGAAATAGTACATTGTAACTCTGATTGTTCTTGTATTTCTTGGTAAGCCGATGGACGAGATGTGTTGACATAACAGACGACCCAGAACAACCTCTGCAATGCTTTCATTGGCTATTACATAGTGTTATGATGAATGCATACATCCTTTTCAAAACATTACGACAAAATTATTCTATACACAAAAGGAATTGATATCGAAAAGGAGGAAATCGTAGTTTTATTCTCTTACTCGCACACTAATTAATAAGACACACGAAAAGCATGTTATGTAAAGACAGGGAACCAGACAAAAGAAAATGCAACGAGCGCGTTCAATGTGACATTTTAGCATGTTTACATAAAAAGAGGCCAAAAAAAATAAAAGGCCGTTCTGATTAATGATAAAAGCTTTTATGATATTAAAAAGATTTTTTTTTTTATTGAGCATTCTGTATTTTTTTATGAGGGAATTCTGGGATGGTGTCAAAGGATGGGACTATATCGCACGCTTTAGACATTAAAGCTCGTAGTTCGCGCTCGCTATCATAAGCAGTCTTTTTCACAACTCTACTAATCCGACTCCCCGAGGCTGCTGGCTGGTAGAAAATGTCTCAGTGATAGCCGGTCTGGCTAGTGACAAATCTTTGATTAATAAATTACATGGATTTTAAAAATCACGATATATCTTTTCGACATTGGAGTTTGATTCGTGTGTGTTAATCATTTCAATGCTTTTAAACCATCTCTATGTGTTATGAATTCATGGGTTATACCTTCAATGTTTCTGTGTGTATTCTGTTTACGGGCCAGTATAATTTTCATCATGACATTGGGCTATAATTCTCTCAGAGAAACCAAACAGTTTCAGAAAAGTTGTCGTGAAAACTAAAATAGATATCAATTTTTTCATGAAGAATCTGATTCTCAGCTGATGAATTGAGTACTAGATATGATCACCAAAATATGCGTCCATGTCCGATCAACACTTTATTTAATGCCAGATTGAAATGTATAAATCGGCTATCTTTTCCTTTCTTAGGTTTAAAACATTGACGTCACCAATGGCTATCTATAAAAAAAATATATATATACGCGAGACACAGGGCGCCAGCAAGGTTATCAAATATAATTGGATGAAGTTAAAAACTACATTATTTCCAAATTAGATTACAGCGGTGATATTTATTTTATTTTTAAGACACGCTATTTTTAAACAGAAATTAAATGAAGCAAGAAAAGAATTAATAAAATAAAAGCACGATTTTTTTTTAACATCCTTATATAAATCTAGCGCATTTCCATCCCAATCTGTTAGTTATGCGGAGTAAAAATAACATTTCTGTTATGAAACTAAAAATGGTGCTTGATTACGAATTATAAATCTTTTAAAAGTAAACATAATACTATTCTAACACTATAGTGGAGTCTAAAACACATACTTTTCACTTATGTGTACTAAATATACTATTGGTTTTACGCTAGATTATTAAAACAAGGGAGCTAAAAGCGGCCCCAAAACCATCTACCTCTGATTGTTATCCACGTTCCCCTATACTGAAATCCTGGATCCGCCCATGGAAACATGTCATTGTACGTAGCCATATTTCTTAACTGTATAGTAAAAGAAGAGATGCTTTAAAAGTGAAATATACAACACAACTTCAACATAAGATGAGTGTTTTGAGGCCGATTTCTTGTCTAGTATATTTTGAAATTGCAATAAAATCGTTTGGGCAATGAATATTCTTGAGAATTCGTCTTTTCAAATCTGAACGTAAATCAGTTGAAATCAGTCTGTGCAGTAACCCATCTTCCCAATGCATGTCTCAACAAATTATGTCTTGTGCAGTATACATGTACAGCATTTTTCCAGTTTTTATTATTCTTTACATATATATATATATATATATCTGTTATAGATTTTGATAAACAATTTTGATAGTCAAACGTATTAGCTTTTGACCTTTACACTGATGGAGTAGGAGGCTGTAACACAATTACTCTATAATCCCAGACGAGGTTTTGACTCATATACATCCAAGGGCGGTCTTAAAAATGTTTAAGCTTCGCAGAGATTACACCTCAAACATCGGTTCCGAGAACATAAATCAAAAAGAACCAAACAACGCCTGTCATGTCCAAAACAAAAAGTACCCAAAATGCCCTTTGTCCTTTGTAAGAGATTTTCATGGACTCGGTTGGTAGGCGTTCGAACTACTCCCGGAAATCAATCAACATAATATCCTTATCATTGAAGCCATGGTACAGGAAATGAGAAAAATTATGACCATTGGTGCAAATGTTTTGCTTGATATATACGTTTTCACTGGACAAACCTCACACAAAGACCGTGTTCAAGATCTTCATTACCCTCTGCTATCTGAAGCCAAAGAGACAGTGCAAGAAGTAAATTAAGCAAGAAATAATAAACTCTTTTTATTTTAGTTGGATTTAATTATTCATTTTCCCCCACAAAATATTTGGTATCTAGGGACCACCTTATGGCAATATGAAATAATGACATCAGCGCTGGTGAACTATAAATTAGCTGGCAAAAGGATAATTAAACAGAGGGTAACGGAACGGAAGACTTACTGGTTATAAAAACGGACGGAACGAGCCCAGCCACCAATAAAAAGGAAATCATTGAGTCATATGCATGGTAATGATAGAACAGTTCAATTTTCATAGTGTGAAATATCAGGTGTAGTTTTGCCCGTCCACTTGTGAATGACGTTTAGAAGAATTTTAAAAAGGTAAAAACTCCTTCTTTTCGTAACTAGCAACGAAGGAATTTGAAACAGCGGTGTCAACATTAGCGTACTAGTTGGGAAGTTTGTTTAAAATTTGTCATTAAATAACAATACTTCCTCCCTCAATTTTCATTATATCTCTTACGTATCTTTCGGAAATAAATTGAGGCAGCTCTTTGACATTGTGAACATATTCCAACATGGCAGGCATGAACCGACTGGTGCTGAATTCGGTGTGTGTTTTAGCTCTCTTCACGACTGTATTAAGTGGATTTTCAATTCAGAGATTTTGTGAGAAAGCTTGCAATAGAGGACTTGGTGGCAATTTGTGTAGATGCAATGGTTTTCATTTCGCTGGGAAAAGAACAGTCTTGAATGATATTTTACCAGTTCCAAATACATATTCTACTCGCCATACAGAAGAAGCACAGACGGAAAGGGGCGCTGCTCCGGCATATCCCAATGATCTAGAACACCCAAGTCCAAATTATCGTACGGAAGCAATATCGACGACAAATAGAGTTAGAGAAGCACAACTGTTCATCGAGTGGCTTTTAAATCGCATTGATGTCGTAAAGTAAGTCTTTATAATTGATTGCAGTTTTTTATAAATAATTTGAGAATACATGTATTTCCATTACCATTAGGGGGATATTTTTTACTGTTTAGAATGAGGAACATCTTTGTGGATTTTTGCTATGTTGGCTGCAAAGTATCGATAAGGTTTTGACTTCTAAAAATTGACCATCGTAAGTCCTTTTAGAAATTTAAGTTCTTTGGTGTTTTGATATCACCGACACTAATATTTTCTGTTTCTTGCATGTATTTTAAGAATTAGTTTTTACTCCGGTAGAACAGTGTTGATTTTAGTTATGGGAAACAAGGCGTTTGTCGAAAGCATAGCCAATTAGTTTCATCCTCACCGTAGAATCTATATGAAATCTATAATCATGTAAATTTGATTAACTACAGGAATTTGATTGTCTTGTTATCCCTTAGAATGAGTCCCCACGGAATGTGTAGGTGGGTGAAGAAACCTTGCATTGTAATTGATCTGATTTCGTTTTGTGAAGAATTCAGACAATCTTATCAATAAACTATTGCAAAGGGGAGTTCATAATGACAATTATTTAACTAACTTTTGAAGTGGAACTAATTTAAAATGGGTTTTGTTGAGTTGCTTACCGTGAAAAACTCTTAAAAATCAAATCTTTAAAGAAGTACAAAAAAGTGAATAAGTAAACCAAAAACGGGGGATCTTATGAAAATGTTTTTAAACGAAATTGATTCTGTGAGTGCATTGTCATACCCTTCCATGTACAGTGTTGATGAAAAATCCGTTCCCGTCACTCTCCCGCTTCACAATAAATATACTCAGACTAGCTACATGTGAAGATACTTTATACCTGGATTTGATAGGATTGTTTGTGTAAAGCTCCGATAATTGTGTACATTTAAAGCCCAATGTGATGAAATATCACTTAACCTTATCCGAACTTTTATCACAGCAAACATCACAAAGACCACTCAATATCAAACAAACCAGCTTTTTATTAATCAAACATTAGTAATATTTGAAATTCATTTCAATAGGCTTTGCATGTCACTACTGAAGCTTTTAATCCAACGTACAGTCTATGATTATTAATCAATAGATTATGAGAGAACATCTCTCTCTCTCTCTCTCTCTCTCTCTCTCTCTCTCTCTATATATATATATATATATATATATATATATATATATATATCTGCAGTCTCCCGCTCGTAAAGATCATTTATATGTACAAGAGAGAAAGAGTTTTGGGTCACCTGAGGAATGTCCTGTGATACTAACGATTCGAAGATCAAAGCAACAACAAAATATAACGGATCAATGGTCAACAAAGAGTTTATCTAACACACCCCCATATCCCAACACAAATGTGCAGCCAATATCCCCATCAATGTAATTGAGACGACCCAATACAGTGACAATAAGCGATTCGTCCATGTACGATGAAATACCTAAAAATGGAAGAGATCCGTCGAAAAGACCAATTTGAATATTGTAATTTTATTTGCTTGAATTCTCATCGGGTCCGGAATAATCAGTCATTGTCAGCATTTGGCTTGAGACAATACCGAGGGGATACGGCTCGCTGATTTAATCACCATTCCTGCTGTCAGATGCTACGTTTTCCCTCCCTGATAATAATATAAATAGATGTACAGATACCTTTAATGTTTTCTGCGTCTTTTCTGGCGATCAAAAGTTTTGACCTAACACGATTATCCCATTTTCATTATTCTAGAAAAAGCTTTAAGCGATTTACGAATTCCTTAACGTTCAATTCTTCTCAATATCCATTCATAAATTCGAAGATAGTTTTCACATAAAAAACTAAATTCGAAGGTATTTTCACCTAAATTCGAAGATATTTTCACAGAAATTTGAAGATATTTTCACAGAAATTTGAAGATATATCAAAGCACTACCAGTATCTGTATATTCTATAGCGATCGTGAATATGTTTGAGGTGGAAGAGCTCGAGAGAAGGGCGTGATCTGTTACAATCCTTGTTCTTTCATGAATGAAAATTCCTCCCTATCTCTGATTTGCACACATTGAAATCTTAAGCAAAGCATGAAATACTTATTCTTCAATTTGTGAGATAAAAGATGGTCCACTTAAGAAATTTTTCATCTTGGTAAATAAGACATCTCTTAAATTAATCTTCACCATCACGATATTTTGGAATCTGTGACCTCATTTTGGTGTTAATGTCAACATCTCCTCCCGGTCCCTCGTGATCATTTCAAATCTAAACTTTAAATCATCTTCCTGAGCGATATTTTATGCAATGACGAATGGTTCGACTTTCAATATAGTATCTTGAAAGAGTTTTAAATATAGCGTAACAGTTGAAGAGATTATGGACATAATGATCATTTGTTTTCATTTAAACTGTAAAAAAAAAAAAAAAAAAAAAGGTGAGAAGTATGTGACTTAATCGTTGAATATTTTCTCACAAAAAGTTATCTGAAAATCACAAATTAAGGATGAATTATGCAAATGAAATAATACGAGCAATGAATGAAATGAAAAGCAACTCATTATACCCCCGCCATCAAAAGTACCATATTATATTTTTATTTTGTTTGAATGGAGCTGAACACTCACCGAATCACACGCAATCTCTCTCCAGTATGATTACCTGCACACTTTTAGAATCTCAGATGATTTAAGAAGAAAAATAAGTGTTAAATCATTGTTTTGAATTTCATATGTATCTTTCAAAGGCTGATTTAATACTGCGGTCTGTTTGAAGACAGAGTACTGCACGACAACATCAATAATTGATAATACTGCCCTCCCAAGGGTACAATACATGTATTAAGAAAATAATTACTAAAATTAATTACCTTGCATGTCTTGATATTTACTTTTGTGTATGTCAATTACGTTGTGTACAATCATCACCGATCAGTACCAAGGGGAGGAAGATGATAGGCTAACAGTCTATTGGCCAATCATATTCCGTATCTTACTGAATATTCATAAATCTAAACTAACCCATTAGATTGATCTTGTTCCGAGTCAAAGGGCCTGAAACAATTATTTCAAAGACTCCACAAAAACAGGAGAACTAGGTTGTGAAAATATTTTTCACTCTTGGTATAAATGTCGTCTACAATCGATGTACAAAATTCTGTGTCCGTTATTGTAGAAGGCTTAAATATTTTTAGAACGATTTTTTTTCCAACTGTTTTCATCGATATAATAAAAATAAAGGTTTTGATCTGTTCCTAGAGAATATTAAAACACAGAACCTATTTCCACATTAATTTGATAGCATATATAGGATTCAGTTGGCTTCTCACTATATATCGTATATACTCACGTTTCAATCTTTTTTTCCTTTACAGGTCGGGAACACCACACAAAAACCTTGGTACTTACGGTATTGAAAACAGCCAGATTAGTCCTTGACGAATGACCACTCAAATCCTGCGATGACCGATATTGGTGGATTTGCATTATATTCGCTTGACATTTTGTTTTAAAGCTTGTTATGAAAGATGGACTATTTCTTCAAAACTTGATGGGAGATTGTTATTTTTTTAGGGTCTTCTAAGTTCAGGATTTCATATGTTGAATAAAGACAATATTTTCTTTATTCCAGAATTGCACTTCTATATACAAACTTAATTTTCTTTTATTATTTATATTTGTTATTTAATTACATGTAAGAAACATAAATCCATTGTGTAGTCTATTTTTGACATGTTAATAAAACTAATTATATATCAAATAACTTTGAAGTAAATTGAAACTGTTGTTGACAGGAATATAAATTGAAATTTCATTTTCCTGCCGTTTGGAAAGTTAATTTGACAATGCGTTGATATATTTGTATTTCAACAAAGAGAATATGGTATAGAAATATGCATTTTAAAAACACTATTTCAAAAAGTGGCAAACGGAACCCAATATACACCCATAATATTTTGTCAACAATCCACAAAAAATAAATTTTTTGTGTGTGTGGCATTTTCTAAAAGTGAAATTGAGTGTAGAAATAAATTTCAAAAATATCCAAATTTCAACACATATTATATTTTCAATGCATTAAATGAAACAAATATTTATAGAAAATCAATATCTAAGAAAAGTGAGAAAGCAAAATCATGGTTACAAATGATTTTCAATGTTATGTGAAGTGTTCGTTGTTGCTGACACACTCAGAAATTGTGGTTTATAAAGCATAACAGCTCTTCAATCAGAAATTCAAGACCGAATGCATTCGCAAATTATTTAAAATACGAAACTACGCGGAAGTACACCTACCAATTGAAAGGTGTTTTCTATCTCCGTCTTTATGTGGGATTTATAATTCGAATTTCTACAACAACAACAAAACGAAGAATAACTCCTCTCGAGGCCAGTGACTCGTTTCATCAAGGGGTTTCTGCCGGAAGTAACTCTACCTCCGGCGTAAATCCGAACTTAAGCTAAAATTAAAGACCATGGCCCGTTTTATGAAAGGCACAACTCTGCGCCTGAACTAAGTTAAGCCAAAACATTTACGCCTATCCAAGGGTAGTCTTAACTATAGAAGTAAACATAAATAAGGTCTAAAGAAGAAACCGAAGAATTCTATGTCAAGAGCGTGCTCTACAGACTGAACAGACCTTCTGAACTCCCTGAACTAGACTGAGTTGATAAGTAGATATAGGTTCCCCGGGAATATCATTCGCAGATTCAAAATTATGCAATAATAATGATACCGTTAGGCGAGCGCAGCTAGATACCCACCTCTCAACCATTAACATATACAAAGTAAAGATATCAATCTCGAATATCATATAAAGAATACCAAATCGAAAACAGGGCAAACACGAACCCCTGGAACACCTAGTAAGGAGTACATATCCCTTTTTTGACAGCCACTTCCACTGTAAGTTCTCTCGCTTGAGCAGATAACGGAGAAATACGTAATTAGAATTAATATGAAAAGAACAGTCGAACAGTTTGAATTAAACATGTTTGATAAATTCGGCCTAACGACAGATTGTATTTGCAAAGATCATAATTTGCTAAAAGTTAGCTTTAATTGAGACTTGTAAAATCTGTAATATCTGCATATTTTTTATCAGTAGCTTGTAGTAGGAATTGATCGTGCGCAGAACATGCTCTCACGTTTTCAATAAGTAGATTGGTTGATTGTGTATTGTTTAACGTCCCGCTCGCGAATCTTTCACTCATATGATGGAGACGTCACTATTGCCGGTGGAGGGCTGCAAAATTCAAGCCTATTCTCGGCGCTTACGGCTTTTGAGCATGGAGGGATCTTTATTATGCCACACCTGCTGTGACATGGGCTTCAGTTTTTGCGATTTCATCCGATGGACCGCCCCATTTAGTCGCTTCTTACGACAGTCAAGGGGGTACTGAGGATATATTCTAACCACCGTTGATTACGCTTCGTTCCTCTCTCCATCACCCGCGGGTCCATTTATTCCTATTCGCTCGTTTTCATGAATAAATATTTCAAAATATCGTCCAATCAAACGAATCGTTATAGTAATGGAACTCTTTTGTTTTTAAAGGTAGAATTAACTTAACTTTGCTATCACAACAATTGTATACCGAAATTGGGCTGAAAGCGTCTTGTAAATGAAAGGTGAAGATAACAAATAGTGATCATTCTCATAACTCCTATAAGCAATACAAAATAGATAGTTGGGCAAACACTGACCCCTGGACACACCAGAGGTGGGATCAGGTGCCTAGGAGGAGTAAGCATTCCCTGTCGACCGGTCACATCCGCCGTGACTCCTATATCCTGATCAGATAAACGGAGTTATCCGTAGTCAAAATCAGTGTACCAAGAAAGGCCTAACAATCGGTATGAAACACGTCAGACAGCATTTGACCCAATGATAGGTTGTATTGACGAACTAGATCATTATAACGACCATATAATTTGCGAAATGCTGACTTCAATCGAGACAGTTGAAACCCCTGTACCATCAACTTGCTTGTCAGTCGCTTGCCTCGATTTAAAAACTGACTATCCACAGAACAAGCTCTTGCGTATCGAATCAGTTGAGAGATATAAACACCATATGCAGGTGATAATGGAATATTGCTACATAAATATGGGAAGTTGACGATGGAGAAGCTGAAATCATCCCGTTTGTCATACAGTTGAGTTGTCAGTTTGCGGTTAATGTCTACTTTCAATAAAATATCTAAGTATGAAGCAGAAGTGGGCGACTCTGTGGTGTCTTTGATTTCGAGCTCACGGGAATAAATCGAATCGACATATGAATGAAAGTTATTATTGTTAGTAGACAAAACGTCGTCGATATATCTAAATGTCGAATTGAAGACCACAGCAAGAGATTTTGTCTTCTCACGTAGAAGTTTTTGAATAAATTCTGCTTCGTATGAATATAGAAACAGGTCAGCTAACCAAGGAACACAATTTGTGCCCATGGAAATTCCAACAGACTGTTGGAAGACCTGATCACCAAAGACCACGAATACTTTGTCAATGATAAACTCTAGCATATTTTTTATTTGAACTTCAGAGTACTTGTGCGTGGAATCAGAGTGGTGTTTCACAAAGTAAGTTTTTTGGATGACTTATCACTAGATATGAATATTTCCTTTTTCCATTTCCGTTGAAGAAGCAACTGACTATGATGTCAAAAAGTCTAGTCTTTAATTTATTGTGGGGAATGGTCGTGTAAAGGGTTGAAAAGTAATAGGTTTTGATGTTATTGATTTGGGAAAACCTTTGCGATTTCAAGTTCACCAAAAGCCCTTAAGACCCCCCCCCCCCCTCCCGAATCCACACCCGACTAACACCACCCCCGGCATACGAAGTCGCACAGTAAGTTGGGCGTTTCTCTTTCACAGCTATTAATATCCCCGTGAGGAGCAAAGATAGGGGCCTGGTAGAGCACTTACTGGATCCTGCAATGTATATTTGCCTGTAAGGGTTTTTATGCAGCCCAGGAATCTAGTATAGGTACGGTAACTCATAATCATTCGACGCATTGACTGGGATATTAAATGTGTCTAAAACTGAAGCATGGTTTTGAAGAATTTCATCTTTTGAAAGGGCAGTTGGTGTAGAAGTACGATTACCAAAAGTGGAAATAATGCCAATAATACAGTCGTAATAATGAGCCTTACAAACAAAGACAATGTTGTTACTAGCTTTGTCAGCTGGAACTAAAACATATTCCTCATGTAACCTATCTAATTCTTTTATCACTTCTGGTTTACTAAACACAGAAGGATTGATGGTACGTACTTTTGTTTTCATATGTCTAATACGGGATTTTAATATTCCTCTTGTGCTTTTAACCCATTCTGACAGTGTATCAAGTTCTTTTTCATATTTATCCCATCGTCTGACATACTCTTCGACAGAATTCATAATAGAGATGAAGTTCTGTCGCCAATTAAAGGACCGATGTTCTCTGTATTTAGGACCTTTCTGAATAAGTGATTTGAGGTCCTCATTTTCAACTATATCAACATCACCAGTAAGGACATATCCAGCTGGACTATAGTTGAAAGAAGATGAAGAACAAGAACACGTTGATGGAATACG
The DNA here is from genome assembly GCF_947568905.1 of Ostrea edulis. Classification (NCBI taxonomy): domain Eukaryota; kingdom Metazoa; phylum Mollusca; class Bivalvia; order Ostreida; family Ostreidae; genus Ostrea; species Ostrea edulis. The sequence goes on from NC_079169.1 coordinate 15,041,604, forward strand.
TATAAGATGATCTATATCTAGACACTGCAAAGTTTGTTTATAATTAAAAAGTTTGTATGCAATAATAGAAGTCAAGTTCTAGTTGTAGGAAATACAGGGTGTAAACTTGAAATAAGTAGGAATACACGACTTTATGACGAAGAATGTTGCTTATGTTGACGGCATCTATTCTTTTGTTTGTAAATTTGAGCTTAAGGAACTGGCGGCATGATTTGGAAGAAATATCATCCACGACCCGTGCTGGTTTAAAGAGCCTGTGATAGGCAACATCCATAATCATAGAGTTCAATCTATATTCAGGTGTTGAAAAATCCAAGTATAGACTAGCTGTAGCTTCTTCAGATAACGTATGTAAAACTCTCAATGGAACAGAGTAAACTTTTGTACGAATATTATGTGGACCTAATTGTCTGTTGACGTAAGGCAAAATTGAATCAAACATGACATCATTTAAACTTGGTCTTTTATATGAACGATGTCCATGACTGCGTTTCCGTCTTTGAGTATTGGAAAAGAGTTATTTCCTTGTGGACTAGTCAAATTTCCCACATCATATACATTATCATTGCATCCATATGGAAATGTAGTGCCTAGGGTCCTGATCCAGTGATCTTCTCGTTGTCTACGAAAAGGGGTGCTTAATTATACCCCCCGAACGAAGTTGGAATCACTTTGTCTGTCTGTCTGTCTGTCTGTGCAGATTCGTGTCCGGGCCATAACTTCTTTGTTCTTTGACTTAGGCATACCATATTTGGCACACAGGTGGATCACCATAAGACGATGTGTTGAGTACCTTCATGACCTCTATATGACCTTGACCCTTGACCTCAAGGTCAAAATTAAAGGTTTCTTTTTTACAATGGATTCGTGTCCGGGCCATAACTTCTTTGTTCTTTGACATAGGCATACCATATTTGACACGTGAGTGTATCACCATGAGACGATGTGTCATGTCCCCTTCATGACCTCCATATGACCTTGACCTCAAGGTCAAAATTAAAGGTTTTTACAATGGATTCGTGTCCGGGCCATGGCTTCTTTGTTCTTTGACATAGGCATACCATATTTGACACATGAGTGTATCACCATGAGACGATGTGTCGGGTACCTTCATGACCTCTATATGACCTTGATCTTTGACCTCAAGGTCAAAATTGATTACAGGGTTTTGACATAGTCATACCATAAGAGATGAGTGTATCACCATGAGACTATGTGTCATGTACATTCATGACATCTTTATGACCTTGACCTTTGATCTCAAGGTCAAAATTATAGGTTTATACCATGGATTTATGTTCGGACTGTATCTTCCATTTTCTTCTACAAAGGCATACCATCTTTTTACACTCAGGAAAGAGATAATTTATACCTATTAACAACACCCTTTGGGAGATTGGGGTAAGCGGGGGGTATTCTTAGTGAGCATTGCTCACAGTACCTCTTGTGTTGGATTGTTTGTGTAATGGTAAATGTGCAATTCACAACAAATCTGAAAATGCTTAATTTGTCCATGGCCATAACTACCATCATACTCTTTGAAGGGAAAGTATTGTCAAAATTGACCACAAAAATGGGAAAACAGTGTTATTTGCCAAATAGATCACCTAATTAAAAAACTATAACCCCGTTGTCAGTGTAATTCAGTAACTTTATGATTTGGAGATATTTACGTGCATATAGACAAAAAGGTGATCTCAAATTGAACTTTTTTTGCCGGAATTCTGAATTTCGATGTTGGTCGATTCCTCGGAGATCGCACACAGAATATTATACAGACAACTTGACTTGGGTCAGGTAAAGGATATGTATTGCAATACTTAAAGAATGCTTGTTTTAACTATACTTTGTTTTTACATGATTGTCATTAAAGCCCGCTGCGCTCCTATTATAAATGACTGTTTAGACCAAATAAAAAAAAAGAAGCCATGTCTATACATTATATTCCACTAGAAACATTGTTGGTCAATTTACGTGGAATTAAAAAAGTATTTGGGGGAGTTTCCTCCGCCTGTTTTCACAGCAAGTTTTTTTTTTTTAATTTTACATGTACTTCCCTTGTACTGAAAACGGTGAAGAATTCATACTGTATTTGAGAATAATCATATAGCCAATTTTTCAGGAGCTTTATTGAGGATATGCCTATACAAACAAAGATTTTTAAAGTAAATACAAGTTTACACATTTCTTTTAAATGATTATGCTATCAGTCTATGGTTGTAGAAAACATACCTACATAAGAAGATAATCTCGTGCTGTGACCTTCCCTTCAACTCGACATTTAGACATATCGACTACGTTTTATCTAATATCAATAATCATTTTATTCATATGTCGATTCGATATATCCCTGTGGAATCGAAATAAAAGACACCATAGAGTCCTCCACATCTGCTTCGTACTTGGATATTTTATTGAAAATAAATGTTAATGGCAAACTAACAACCCAACATTATGACAAAACGGTTCTCCATCGTTAACTTCTCATATTTATTTAGCAATAGCATCACCTGCATATGGTGTTTATATCTCTTAACTGATTCGATACGCAAGAGCTTGTTCTGCGTATAATCAGTTTTTAAATCGAGGCAGGTTAATGACAAACAAGTTGTGTTGTGGGGGTTTCAACAATCTCGTTTAAAATCAGCATTTCGCAAATTTTATGGTTGTAATAATTATCTAATTTGCCAATACAATCTATCATTAGGTCAAATACTGTCTGGCGTGTTTCATACCGATTGTTAGGCCTTTCTTGGCACACTGATTTTGACAACGAATTACTCCGTTTACCTGTTGAAGATATTGGACTCAGAGCGGGTGTGACCGGTCGACGGAGAATGCTTACTCCTCCTGGGCACCCGATCCTACCTCTGGTATGCCCAGGGGTTCATGATTGCTCAACAGTCTATATTGTATTCCTTATAGGAGTTATGAGATTGATTAATGTTCGATATCTTCACCATTCATCTGCAACGTTTTCATAAGGAAATGACTCATTACTATTGGTAAAGATATCGACCGGTCACACCCGCCGTGAGCCCTATATCACTGAAAGACATGGATGTTAGTATTGTATGTAGGGTACGTATGTATGTATATGCAAGGTGAAGATAACGAACAGTGATCAATTTCATAACTCCTATAATACATATACAAATATCACACACCACGAAAAAATGACAAATATTAATCATCTGCATTGTTAACAAGAATGATACACTGATGTACTGAATTTGTTGTAAGCGTGTCTACAGCCGATGGTGCAGAGAGTTTGACAAATTCGTTGCCAAAGATGTAAGCATGACCTTAATCAACTTAGTCCGAGACTAGCGTTTACTGCTATGTGTAAGCCTCGTAATGACACGTGATTTACCCCGGACTAAGTTTTGGTTTAGTACGTCAGGTAGACTATCGTGCTCCTAAAACTACCACTTGATGAAACGAGCCCCAGCTGGGTTTTCTTTTATAGAAAATATAATCAATCATGGGAGGAGTGCTTGTAGAATCCTTCTTGAAGCTTTTTCCACACCATTTAAAATACTTAGTTGGGAGTGTTAAGAGGTTTCGCATTCGAACTGATGTATTGATTGCTTACATTTTGACGCTTTCATTCCAATGTGACGGTGTCGGAACACTCTTTTAAGGTCGCGTGGACACGATTTGATCAGAAAATGTTCATTTTGTGTTTTTCCATTTTTAATATTTAGAATGCTTAACTAAAGAATTTCTAATGGTCAACCAAAACTAGAATGTCAGATGTTGAGTTACAAGTGAGATACAGCACTCACAATGGTATGTCATGCAAACAAGGCTCGTGTTTTTGTTTAAATATAAATTGCTTGATAGAAAATAGCATGTTCAAAACAAAATGAGATGTGCCAAACATTAGAAACTTATCTAATTGTATTAACTTGTAGATTGAAGAAATATGCTTTAATCGAACTTTTACTCGTATATCTAACTAATGTAATTACAACCATGACACGAACCTTGATTATATAACAAATTGTGAGCTCTGTATCTCCCATGTACCTCAACAACTAACAATCAAATCTTTGCTGACCATTGAAAATACCTTAGATAAGCATTTTATACATTAAAAATTAGAATTTGAAAATGTTCATCTCAAGTCGTGTCCATGTCCCTTTAAAATGGAATAAAAATTAATCCGAAAGCAATGTTAACAATTGTACACACTAAACAATTTTATGTTTAAAAAAATGAGAAAATTTCAACGCACTTCCAAAAACAATATTCAAATATTTTTTGGAGGAGGAGGCACTTTTCATTTGAAAGAAAGTAAAATATAGAATGATGTATTGCTAATCTTGGGGTCTTGTTTGAAAGGATGTTTGTGTATACGTTTTACTAATGGGTATACAATTATAAGATTGTTCACTGTTCGTTTTCTTCACTTCTTTCATACAATAGATAGTATGACTATATATTTATCATAATTGAATAAAATAGAATCATTGACATGCAAATAGTCAATTAATTGTGATGTCACAATTGTGAAATTAATTTCATACTATATATTTAATAGTATGACTATATATTTATCATAATTGAATAAAATAGAATCATTGACATGCAAATAGTCAATTAATTGTGATGTCACAATTGTGAAATTAATTTCATACTATATATTTAATAGTATGACTATATATTTATCATAATTGAATAAAATAGAATCATTGACATGCAAATAGTCAATTAATTGTGATGTCACGTTATGAACATCATGAAATTCCACTAAAATCCATGTTCAAAAATATTTCAGTGATTTTACTACGTAAACTAATTTTTACATTTGCAAATATGTTTCAAAAATGTCCATAACACAAAATATATAGATGTGGTTTAGGTCCTAACCACTATATAATGGTTACTTTCTCCTCTTCAACTGGACGTAATTTAGGGTCCTTGGTTCCTAAACTATTTATGTCTTCCAAATAAGCGCATTTTGCAATAAGATATCAATCCTTTTTTGTTTACAGAAGCCCCGGGATACTTTTTCTATATGACAGTCCTCATATTCCTGCCTTACAGGTATATGACGACCTCACTCCCCCACTCTGCAGGCGTGACAGAAATTGCGTCGAAATACATTATATCCACACCGCTTCAAGGCTTTTAAAAGTTTAAATTCAAACGTTCAAGGTCACAATTCGTGCGGAATTTCGAAATCTGAAATACACTTTTTTTCGAACTTCCGAGTTTGTCCTTTGGATCGCATTTTTCAGACACGTGATCTTTGGACTGTCGTGAACGTAGGGTTCTTGCATATAAAAGGACTATTCCATTGCACCATACATGTATTTGGAAGTCTTGTAGTTCTTACTTAGAGTTGTAGAACCCCTCCCCCGACAAGGTACATGTGTATATTTATGCAAATTCCTGTGTATACTTCAGGTTTGCAGAGTTTATAGCTACAATCATACAACATCTATTTATAAGATTTATTTACGGATGCTAGTAATTTGTTAATCCAATACACCTTTTTTTTTATCATTTATTCTTTTTCATATTTTCATAATACAAATAATGAAGATATATATCAATATCGATTTTGTGCATTCTCACATCATCTCACACTCTTTCACACTACTATCAAACTGCAAAGTTGGTTGTATACTTCAAATTCTTAGTTAGAGATCTAAGATGGTGTTCCAGTTTGCCCAAAGTCTGTCAAATGTGAAAACTTCAATTGCTACAAACTTTTCAACTTTGTATTGGAAAAAAAGATAATGTACCAGCCCAATAGTATGAAGAGTTTTGTTTTGAACAATTGAAAATATATTATTTGGTACATGTATACAGAATTTTGAAATTAACATCTTTAATACACAAATTGAGAGGCGTTTCACCAAAAATAACATTAGTAACAATAAAATCATTTCCCCCTGAAAATATGTATAAGTGTTAGAATTTCAGAAGGTATTTAAACATGGTCAATTGTTTCTACATCTTCTTTACAGAAAGAATAAAAGTTATCTGAAATGAAAAAACTTTGAATAACTCTTTGGACGGAACATTGCTTTCCACCAGTTGTACAGATAAAGTTATCCATTGTTGGATTTATTTGGGTATGAGATAATTACTATTTATCATATCGTATAACGCTTTGGAACATGTTTCGTTCAAAAGTATATAACGTTATAAATTCAAAATAATATATATTAATATATTTGACTATTGAAGAGATGTAAGACAAACGAACGAAATTTATCTGACGTGTTTCATACCAATTGTTTGGCAGTTCTTTACACACTAGTTTTAACTACGGATTACTCCGTTACTTGATCAAGATATTGGGCTCATGGCGGGTGTGTCCGGTCAACAGGGGATGCTTACTCCTCATAGGCACCTGATATTGCCTCTGGTATATGCCCAGTGATCCGTGTTTTCCCAACTCTTAATTTTGTATTCTGATTATTGTCGGTTATCTTCACCTTTTCATTTGATCATTCTTAAACATAATCTTCAAATTAACTTGATTGCATTGTACATCGAAATAAAATTTCATACATTATATACCCGGTATTCCACCAGTTATTGCTAAGATCAAAGGAGTGCTGCGGTCATTAATTAGCGATATACCTTCATACGTAATTTAACTGATAATAAGAAAATCTCACTTGCACTTCGTGTTTTTCTAAAACAACAATAAAGTCGATAACTGATAATTCAATTTTATAATCTTAAAATTAATCAATACAATGTATATTTTGCAAAACAAATTTATAAATGCCCGAAGAGCATTTGTCATTCAATATAAATCAATCGTCTGCATTCCAAGATCGATACACATTTAAACAAACAAGGCGATGGACAGACAAGTCACGAAGCTCTATAGGTATACGATCGGCTGCACATTTCCGAGTCGTGGTGGAATAGAATTAAAGTTCTTCTTTTCGTGTATGACGCAGGAGAACATCTCGACTTTTATATTCTCAACCTCGGAGGTTATCCTGCAACATCCACGAAAACGCGAACTTTATTTCTTAAATATGTATAGAAGTCAGCCCAGTTTTTTACGATCTTTTAAAGTACATCAATCCACCATATGAAAAAATACTCCATAGATCTACACACGATAGGGTATAGAAAGTACTTCATAGATCTAGACACGATAGGGTATATAAAGTACTTCATAGATCTAGACACGATAGGGTATATAAAGTACTTCATAGATCTAGACACGATAGGGTATATGAAATATATCGATACACATTTAAACAAACAAGGCGATGCACAGACAAGTTAACCCTCATTACAGGCTTTGGCGAAAGTTGTAATATCTATTGTTTGTAGTTGTATACTATTTCTATGTACTTTCTATACCCTATCGTGTGTAGATCTATGGAGTACTTATAAGCTTGTACTTGTCGAATCAGGTATATAACTGCAAACAATAGATATTACAACGTCCGCCAAAACCTGTAATGACGTCCTTAGCTTGTATTTATCGAATCAGGTATATAACTGCAAACAATAGATGTTACAGAATGATCACAGGACGAAACGAGTCCTCGTTGAAAACAAAAATTTCGCTTTCATTTCAAATTTATAAACAAATTATTGTCAGAATATCTTAATGAAAATATGTACATGTACACATGGTTTTGTACCACAATCAGACCCATCGCGGTGGATCAATCCTCGTGTGATGTCACAGGTTTTTGCAAAAATCTTTATTAAATTAAATTTTGCGCATGATAGAAATATATCTTTCAGAGGAATTTATTCACTGAATAAAATGAAAGAAAGAAAAAACCTGGTAAACTATTGATTGTGAAAAAGTTGATATTTTCCTTGGATGATCAATTATTTATTATAAAATGATGTTGTCAAGGGCAATAACTCCTATGCTGGTATTTCCTTTAGAGTATGTTTATTATACAATGATTTCCCTAATATCCACAATTAATTTATACATATTTATAAATTAGCAACTTTTCTAGAATGTTGACTTTAAACATTTGTCATGTTAACAAGTTTTTATCTATTTTTATTGTATGAATGATGAGTCACATTTTATCTATTTTTATTGTATGAAGGATGAGTCACATTTTATCTATTTTTATTGTATGAATGATGAGTCACATTTTATCTATTTTTATTGTATGAAGGATGAGTCACATTTTATCTATTTTTATTGTATGAAGGATGAGTCACATTTTATCTATTTTTATTGTATGAAGGATGAGTCACATTTTATCTATTTTTATTGTATGAAGGATGAGTCACATTTTATCTATTTTTATTGTATGAAGGATGAGTCACATTTTATCTATTTTTATTGTATGAAGGATGAGTCACATTTTATCTATTTTTATTGTATGAAGGATGAGTCACATTTTATCTATTTTTATTGTATGAAGGATGAGTCACATTTTATCTATTTTTATTGTATGAATGATGAGTCACATTTTATCTGTTTTTATTGTATGAAGGATGAGTCACATTTTATCTATTTTTATTGTTTGAATGATGAGTCACACGAGGGTGAAACTACCTTCATATTAAAACAAATCTTTGATTTATAGCACAAGTTTTCCTATGCATGATTCATATCCCCGCATTTTTACATTGCTTCCACCAAATTTTTATATTTAAATATACAAACATATTTCCCATTCCACATGTATCAAGACTTACTTTCAAACTCCATTTCAACTGAAACCCACAGCTTTAATGGAGATCGTATGTGTACGTAGTCATTTTAGGTTACCATTCAATTCGAACCAGGCTCACAGTCCCTAAATAATTGCTAGATCATAAACACCCATCTGCATTTCCCCCTAAACTGCAGTTTTGACGATTTAAAAATTTATGAGAGGTTAGCAGTCGACTTCCTAATTAAAGTGAAGGTATTTGGCCAGATTAACATTTTTGTGATAGACTGACGGGCGGGACAATAACCCTCCGTATTCGTGAGAGCAAGTTGAAACAGGAAATGTATGTTGATTATAGAAAGAGACTAAGACTTTATGTCCTGCGTGGACTACTACTTCACAGCTGCCTCACAGAGCCATTCTATCGTATCTTAAAAATAACAATTGTGTCAATTATACGACGGAAGTACTTTGATTTTTACAGAGGTCCACTTAGGACTATCAAAATTTATTTCACGAATTCTAGAGTTCGTAATACACAAATCTAATCTGTTATATCAAAGTATAAGTTTTGTTATAACGGATCTTATTTGTTATAATGAATATCTGAAATTCATTATAACAGACTGGATGCCATAACGAATTTCATGTATTGGTTATCAAGGCTTTAAATTAAATTTCAATAATGTTATAACGATTTTCATAGTGCATTTCCATGGATTCACAAAATAGATGAATTCTCTCGAATTAATAACAACGGATTGTAACATCTAGTTTTTCTATATTCATAAAATATTTATCTTGCTTTATGAAATGCCGTTGACTGTTGCCGTGGGTTTTGTTTGGGGGGTGGGGTGGGGGTGGATATGGCTAGTTAAGCGTATTTTTACTATGCTTACTATTCTAATATTCAAATTCGTATTAACATTTTATTTGATTCAATTATAGAAAAGTTTAATTATCCATTACTAAGAATTTATATCCGATGTCACAAAATTACGGAATCTGTAGTTACGAACATTTCTGAATTTGTCTTCACAAATTTTGAATCTATTACTTCACGTCGGAAAGAATTTGTCCTCATAAATCATGTGTATATGTGGGAAAGAATTTAGCAAATAGCTTTAATGAACTTTCTATTCTTTGTTACATCAGATTTGATTTTTTTTAAAAATCCACTTTGACGAATCAAGTAACTTCGATGCAGTAAATGAAATCCGTCTTACGATAAAGACTTTCATAATTTTAACATTTTCGATTTGTTACCAATTTTTGTTTTAGAATTGAGAGGTCTTAAATGGGCCTCCGTAAACTTATGTGGCAGATTCATTCAATTAAAGAGGCCCTATACATTCAATCTTGACATACTTTTTAGGAGAAAAAAGATTCCATCGTTTGACATGGTGAACAAAAGGATGCGACCTGATTAAAGGCGTAAATATTGATGTCTTACAAAGGAAGTGATTTTGAAACTTTACTTAAGGTATTTAATTCATCATTTTTTGACGCAACTGATAACATCAGCTTTCAAGATGCTTTTAATATGTAACATTTTATGGTGTTAAATCAAACCTTACAAGCTGCAGTTTTTGTATTCAAAACAATATTACCGTATGTACGTTTCTGCAATGCTATCAAGTAATAAACACATCAGGGATTTTATTGTTCTTAAAATGGCACTTCATTTCTAGTTCTGAAATAAACATACCATATGAGAGAGAGAGAGAGAGAGAGAGCAATGATGGTTAGTTGTCCTATCAACCAAGTCTGCAGTCTACCAGCAATACAAGGACTTAGATATAATTATTTAATTTCATTTCTGTTTCATTGTAATTGTGAGATCGTTATAATTGTCGGGAAATAAAGGTGAAAGAATAAAAATTCTAGAAACAATAAAAGGGTTAAATGGCACATAAAGTGGCATTGTTAACGATAAAGGACGACTTTACATCAAAATATTGAACTACACATTATGCATATCTAATTCCAGCTTCTCTCTCTCTCTTTCTCTCTCTCTCTCTCTCTCTCTCTCTCTCTCTCTCTCTGTGTGTGTGTGTGTGTGTGTGTGTGTGTGTGCCTGTGTTTTGATATTTAGTTTCTTTAGATCTTGACTTTTTTTCTGTGTTTTGATATTTAGTTTTGTTTTTTTTAGTTTCTTTAGATCTTGATTTTTTTATCTGTGTTTTTGGTATTTAGTTTCTGTCTAATATGATTATAACCCAAGCATATAATTTAATTTAAAACCACAAAGACCGTGACTATTGCCTTTAATTACGTTTTTTGAAAAAATATCTGATTTTTTAAGACACCAGATCAAAGAGAGATAATTCAAGTTAAGTTGATATTTGTGTTTCCCCACGTTCTGCTTCATTGTTTATTATTATCATAGACACATTGTATTGTGGTGTATCGTTAAACAATGAATTTTCCGTAACAGTACCCAATTAATTTTTTTTTAATTAAAAAAAAATATTTTCTCTGAAAATGCTCATGCTATCTGAAATGGAAGCATTTCATAATTTATTGGAACATAAGAAAACAAACTATAAGAAAAACTCCCAAAGCCTTACTTTGAGGCCATGTCTCTCTGTGATCATGTATATCATGCACAGAGCTTGGTATTCCTGTGTATTGGCTTATGTATGAAATATAAGTATTTGCAAGCACCAACATCATAATATGCAATTTCTCTTTTAACCTTTTTGCCTCAGCGAATTTAATTAAATCAACCAAAAATGTACAAGTAAAAACAGAGTTCCAAGTACGTAATCAAAAATAGCCAATCCTAGATGCGTGGGTTAATACAACACTTTGTAGTTCTGTCAGATCTTGACCTCGGATGTCTCTGAGTATGATTAGATAATCATATCTTTGGCCTTATTGTTCGCCATCGTTTTGCTTTTTTACGCTTTGGAATAAGTTTTCCAGGTTAATGTTTCAACTAGACAGTAGTAATTGTTTTTCTAGTCAGAAGTAACTGTTTTTCTAGTTAGTAGTCTTGTTATCTGTGATAATCATTTTTGTGTGAGACCAGGACAGATTGTGTGTAATTAGATGTTTTATATCTGTCGATTTTCCCCTTTTTGAACTAGTCAGTAGTTCTTAGTGTGAATTATTTTGGGGGAAATCAGGACAGATGTGTCGATTTTGGTGCAATGATAAGGCATTGTTTCATTATTTGCTGCTTTCCCCCTTTTTGTTTGTGAACCTTTATTTCCGTCCTTTGTTTCCTTTAATACATGACATCTTCGCTCTTGCACAGTGTTGCTGTGCTTTGGTCTATTCTAAGATAAACTTCAGTGAGCTGTTCCCTGTAACGGTAACAGTATAAGACATTTTTATGGACTGCAAAGATATAGCTTCGAAAATAAGGAAATGTATTTTAGCACTGGAATTTCAATTAAGTTTTGCTTCTTTAGCAGAGGATGATTGGTGTCCTTGTGTCGCTACTAGTTCTGAGTACCAGTGCATTCCTCCCCGGGCGATGTCACATCTTAAGAGGTAACTGTATTTTATGCGTCGTAATTTACTAGACAGGTGCCCGTTTTAAAAGAACAAAGAATTATGTCTCTACTTTAATAGTTAGTTTATGTACGGGTATATTGTTATGGGTCAAAATTACCCCTAAAGCAGCAGAATTTACTAACAAAGGCAATTAAACAAATAATAAGATTTATTCACAATTATTGAAAGAAAACTGTAACAATAGCAAAGTACTAACTTAAATGAGGTGAATAAGTCCGTGTCGAGCTGAATCTACACACAAAAATAGTTACTTCCAGAGTCCTAGTTCCCAGTTATAAAACAATCAAAATGCTTAATGAATTTTCTAGTACAATCTTGAAATACACAATTATGCATCAATTACGTCATCTTTCTACCAAAGAAGCAAACATCGAGCTTTTGAGCAATCTAGGTAACAGGTGTCAATCGAGTACAAGTAGTATATACCAATATGTACATATGTAATATATTAATGATGTAATATTTGGAATATTTATTTTAGATATGCAGGAATCAACTCAGTTTTGGACGAACTCAAAACAAGAAGGATTTCGGGATACGGGTATGTTATTTTATGTTGGGAAATGAATTGGACTTATGCCTTTGGAATCTTCACAAATTGTGATGATAGTCATTTCCTCATGAATATGTTGCAGCTGTGAACAATGCGCGGATGAATCTGCATAAATATAGTACGTCTATATTAACGGCTGGGAATTTTGACATATCATAGATACATGTAAATTTTGCTATTGATATCTTTATATATTGTAATGATAGTCACCTCCTTATGAACGCGCTGCAGGGGTGAATAACACGCGTATAAATACAGATAAATATAGTCCGTCTAGTCAAACGTTAGGAATTCCACTAGAAATGAAGGTGAAACGTAAATGTAAGAAATGAATTTATTTCTTAGATGACTGCGTTCCCTTGTATGGTATAAATAAACAACATAGCGGATTTTGCTGGCTTTTGTTGGTGGTGGTTTAACGAAATTGGTATATAAATCGAGTTCGATGCATTGCAAATGATGTAACGAAAGCAAGGTTGCACCTAGGTTTTCTCACATTATCACCAGTGTGAGATCGACTTTACCCATGTGAGACAGCCATGTGAGATTTTTCTTTCTCACATTATCACCAGTGTGAGATCGACTTTTCCCATGTGAGACAGCCATGTGAGATTTTTCTGTCTCACACTGCTGCGACGTCATTTGATTGTGACGTCATATATTTTCTATGATTTACGTTACACGGTGAAGATTTACGTTACACGGTGAAGTAAAAATATTTTACATTGTTATCTTTAAATTTTAATTTTGTATAGCTTTCTGGTGGACAACCTTGGGTTTATTAGTTTACACTTACAGTGTAAACCATTTTCGGGTATGCTCTTTCTGCCTATCTAATTAATTTTGGCATCGAAGTTCAAATGAGGATTTTGATAATCTAAAATTTTCTGAAAGCTCCTAATTTTATGCACTAAACTGTAGTTAAAATGTGAGAAAAATAATCCTTCATTATTTACTCGTGTGGGATAGGGAAATTCCACCTCTGGAACAAGATTCGCTGTCTAGGACTCGGCAAAGCCTCGTCCAAGACTGCGAATCTTGTCCCCTCGGTGGAATTTACCTATCTCACACTCGTACTAATGAAGGATTCTATTATTCTCACATTATCACCAGTGTGAGATCGACTTTACCCATGTGAGACAGCCATGTGAGATTTTTCTGTCTCACACTGCTGCGACGTCATTTGATTGTGACGTCATATATTTTCTATGATTTACGTTACACGGTGAGTATTTACGTTACACGGTGAAGTAAAATTATTTTGCTTTGTTATCTTTAAATTTTAATGTGTATAGCTTTCTGTTGGACAACCTTGGGTTTTTTAGTTTACACTAAAGTGTAAACCATTTTCGGGTATGCTCTTTCTATCTAATTAATTTTTGCATCGAATTTGAAATGAGGATTTTGATAATTTAGAATTTTCTCAAAGCTCCCAAATTTATGCACTAAACTGTAGGTAAAATGTGAGAAAAATAATCCTTCATTATTTACTCGTGTGGGATAGGGAAATTCCACCTCTGGAACAAGATTCGCTGTCTAGGACTCGGCAAAGCCTCGTCCTAGACTGCGAATCTTGTCCCCTCGGTGGAATTTCCCTATCTCACACTCGTACTAATGACGGATTCTATTAGTCTCACACTGCTGCGACGTCATTTGATTGTGACGTCATATATTTTCATTGATTTACGTTACACGGTGAGTATTTACGTTACACGGTGAAGTAAAATTATTTTGCTTTGCTATCTTTAAATTTTAATGTGTATAGCTTTCTGTTGGACAACCTTGGTTTTTTTAGTTTACACTTAAAGTGTAAACCATTTTCGGGTATGCTCTTTCTGTCTATCTAATTAATTTTTGCATCGAAGTTCAAATGAGGATTTTGATAATTTAGAATTTTCTCAAAGCTTCCAAATTTATGCACTAAACTGTAGTTAAAATGTGAGAAAAATAATCCTTCATTATTTACTCATGTGGGATAGGGAAATTCCACTTCTGGAACAAGATTCGCTGTCTAGGATTCGGCAAAGCCTCGTCCTAGACTGCGAATCTTGTCCCCTCGGTGGAATTTCCCTATCCCACACTCGTACTAATGAAGGATTCTATTAGTCTCTCTAGAGCAATACAGACGGTGATGGCAACGAGGGAAATAAGGCTACCGAATCTACCTGTATAAGCCTGTAACCTACTGAAATCGTGCATTTACAATTTGTGCAAGCGGAGCAGAAATGTATGTTTGCAAGGGATGAGAATCTTGAGAGAAACAAGAGATGTTTGTAAAACACATATGCCCCCCATGGCGCAAAATTGAAAAGGGTTATACACACATATCATTTAATTGAGAGTAGTATCATCAATTCAAAATATTGAGCAAACAATATCTTCCGATGTCAAGAGTGTATTGACCATGTGACCTAAAAATCAAAAGGGGTAATCAACTCCTGAAGATGTACCAGTGTACCAAGTTTGATGTCTGTCAAGCAAAGGGTTCTCAACATATTGAGCGGGCAGTATATTCCTATGTCCAGTTTGACCCTTGACCTTTGACTACGTGAACTCATTATCAATAGGTGTCATCTTCTGATGATGTACCAGTGTACCAAGTTTGATGTCTGTCAAACAAAGGGTTCTCAAGATATTAAACAGACAGTATATTCCAATGTCCAGTTTGATCCTTGACCTCAAATTCAATAGGGGTCATCTTCTCCTGAAGATGTATCAGTGTACCAAGTTTGATGTCTGTCAAGCAAAGGGTTCTCTAGACATTGAATGGTCAGTATATTCCTATGCCCAGTTTGACCCTTGACCTTCGACTTCAAAATCAATAGGGGTCATCTACTCCTTAGGATGTACCAGTGTGTCAAGTTTGATGTCTTTCAAGCAAAGGGCTCTCAAGATATTGAGCGGAGATTATATTCCTATGTCCAGAGTAGATTGACCCTTCACCTTTTGACCTGAAAAACAATAGGGGTCCTCTTCTACTCATAACCAACCCACATATGAAATATCATTATCATCAAGTGAATGGTTCTTAAGATATTGAGCGGAAAACATGTGGTCTACTGACCGACCGACAGGTGCAAACCAATATGCCACTCTTCTTTGAAGGGGGGGGGGGGGGGGGGCATAAATATTACATGTTAACATTATCAAACAAATATTACATGTTAACATTATCAAACAAATTGTGCAGCTTTATAGCAATACATATGGTGTTTGATATATTGGGATAAGACGATGAAAAATGGAAGTTCTTCTCGAGAAATATTGCAATCTTTTCTATGTTATGAAATAGGTAGGATTTACGAACAAGTAATTCACAATGCATTAAAAACTTATGTACAACATATGTCTATACCACAACACTAAACACGCAGAGATGGTCATTGAGATGGCGATCAAAAAGACCAAATAATCCTATGCCGCTTCTCAAAAGGAGTTGTCCAAAACTAAAATACTGTTCCTGGGAAGATCCGGGTTAGAATAGGTCCTCAGTATCCCTGCTTGTCATAACAGGCGATTAAATAGGGAAATGGGCAAAAAAATCAAGGTCCAGCATAGGCGTAGCTTGGGTTCGAATATTACCGAGGCAGGGGTCTGGGAGGCGCAGCCCCCCAGAAGCTATCGACATTTTAACAACGTAAAAGGTGTTGTTGTTGGTTTTTTTTTTACCGAGGCAGCTGCCTCGGTTGCCTCAATGGAAGCTACACCACTGTCCCGTGTCGCAGCAGGTGTGGTACGATAAAGATCTCTTCCTGCTTAAATGCCGTAAGTCATGAGCGTAGGCCTAATTTGCCAACTAAATTTTGCAGCCCTTCACCGGCAATGGTGACGTCTCAATATCAGTGAAACATACTCGAGAGGGGCGTAAAACAATATTCAATTAATCTTAACTACTGATCTAGGGAATGATGTGGAAAAGAGTATAATAAAAGAAGAAGAAAAAATGTGAAAAGCATTCTGAAGGCCAAACAAAGCGCAAATCGAACACGACAATTTGTCTTATGTATCGAAGTTAAAATTAAAATGCCCTGAAAATTTCTTTATTTTAATCGAGTGATACACTGTAATATCTGAAATAGGACTGAAGAGTTCGGCATGTTGACGAATGTCAACAAGCTCAGGAGGATGTTTAAAGTAAAATTGCCGGGAAAACAATTCGACTTTTATTTCAATTAAAATTGAATTATACACTCCTTAACTAATGTCCGATTCCATATTATTTTAGTATTTCCTTAAAATCTCGTCTTGAGAGTTCTTGATTAATCATACAATGGTGCAGTGATTGTTTATCATTTAACGTCCCCCTCCAGAATTTTTCACTCATATGAAGACGTCAACATTGCCGGTAAAGGGCTGCAAAAAATTAGGACTATGCTCGGCGCTTACTGCCTTTGAGCAGGGAGGGATCTTTATCGTGCCACACCTGCTGTGACACGAGATCTCAGTTTTTGCGGTCTTATCCAAAGGAACGCCCCATTTTACCGCCTCTTACACTGTACAACATGCAAGGGGTATTGAGGACCTATCCTAACCCGGATTCCAACGGGAGTACATTGATACGTGAAAACGTACGGTAATGTGACAGATTCCTTATTTGAATATGGTACTAAAATTTGGTATCTTGAAATCTGAAGGCATAACTATTTTGAGGATGACATTTTGTGAGTTTTTAAGGGTAATATGCTTATTATTAATCATGAAGTAGTTTATCAGCGGTTATTAGTAGTTCATGCAAAGTTACTAGACCTCACAGACTGTGGGAATCCGGATTAAAATGGAATAGGTCCTCAGTTTCCCTTGCTTGTTGTAATAGGCGACTAAATGGGGCGGTCATTCGGATGAGACTGTAAAAAACTAGGCCCCGTGTCACGATAAAGATCCCTCCCTGCTCAAAGGCCGTAAGCGCCGAGAAAAGGCCTAAATTTTGCAACCGTTCACCGGTAATGGTGATGTATCCATAAGAGTGAAAAATTCTCGAGAGGGACGTTAAACAAAATACGACCATCAAATAATTGTAACCCTTTGTACATGTACTCTGGAGTTGAAATAGAAATACGCTAGAGTTCCTCATTGACATTATCTTCGTGGTCTTTTGTGATCAGGTCTTCTAACAGTTTGTTGGAATTACCATGGGCACGAATTGTGCCCCTTTGCTAGCTGATCTGTTTCTATATTCATATGAAGCAGAATTTATTCAAAAACTTCTACGTGAGAAGAAATTTTTTTTCTTGCTGTAGCCTCCAATTGGACATTTAGATATATCGACGACGTTTTGTCTATTAACAATAGTAATTTTTATTCATATGTTGATTCGATATATCCCTATATCCCTTTGAGCTCGAAATAAAAGACACCACAAAGTCGTCCACTTCTGCTTCATACTTCGATATTTATTGATTTGAACATATTTTATTGTATAAATATACAAAGGGATTGGTTACAAGTTCTAGCAACTTAGAAAACCTCCCCCGTAAACAAAATATATTATGTTATACATGTACAAATAAAGATTGTCGTACCACAGAAAATATAATATTCGTTATAATTTACAATTAGGATAATATACAATATATGTTTAGGTTCATGTAAGTACATAATCAGGCATAAAATGCAAAATGTTTTTTTAAAATTATGAAATATAGGTCCGATTAAAATCTGTTAGAGTTCTTGATAAACTTTTAAACTGCTCTGAAAATATGAAAAATTACATCATTTGAAAAATATTCAGATATTTTATTGAAAGTAAACATTAATGACAAACTGACAACTCAACTGTATGACAAACGGGATGATTTCAACTTCATCGTCAACCTCCCATCTTTATGTAACAATATTCCATTATCACCTGCATATGGTGTTTATATCTCTCAACTGATTCGATACACAAGAGCTTGTTCTGCATGTGGTAAGTTTTTATATCGAGACAAGCTACTAACAAGCAAGTTGATGGTACAGGGGTTTCAATAGTCTCGATTGAAGTCAGCATTTCAAAAATTATATGGTCATTATAACGATCTAGTTCTCATTACAACCTATCATTGGGTGAAATGCTGTCTGACGTGTTTCATACCGATTGTTAGGCCGTTCTTAGCACACTGATTTTGACTACGGAATAGGGTTCACGGCGGGTGTGACCGGTCGACAGGGGATGCTTACTCCTCCTAGGCAGGGGTCCGTGTTTACCCAACTATCTATTTTGTATTGCTTATAGGAGTTATGAAAATCTTTACTGGGATAAAATCCGCGAAACAATGTGACGTCATAATTGAAATAAGTATATCACTAAGTATATAATAAATTCTGATTTTTTCTGTTATGTAAGTTTTATTTATGCATAAAATAAACCATGCAGCTACTAAGATCTGAAGAAATTCGAAATGTTATACTGCTGTCGTGTTATTTCTGTCTGATCAATATGATAGTATACTGATGACGTCATGACTATACATCGAATGACGTTGAAGGAATTTGTGGAGTATTTGAAATATAGCAATAGGTTTTCCTACTTCTGGAGGAATTATTTTATTGATTAACAAAGATGTTAAAAAGGGGGTCACAATTTTGAAAAATTCTAGTAGCGAAATTCAGTGGCTAAAACTCTGTAAAACTTACTTTGGTTTTAACAAAGATGTCCATGTTTGCTATGTTTATATGCCATCTTCCAATTCCTCGTATGTAGTTAGACATAACCTAGATGTCATGAGCATGTGGTGATTTGAATGCAAGAACAGCCAATGAAACAGAAAATGTACCTATGCCTAGTGATGATGTGGGTTACAATTTACTCCCAAGATTCAGTCATGATGATGTATGTAATGAGAGGGGAAAGTACCTTATAGATTTGTGTGTTTCTACTGATGTACAGATTTTGAATGGCAGAACATTTGGTGATCTTTCAGGAAAGTTCACCTCTTTCCAATACAATGGAAAGAGTGTTGTTGATTACTGTTTAGTTTCAAATTCCTTTGCCAATAATGTGTTATACCTCTATGTACATGATCACATACCAGTTCTTTCTGACCATCCAAAAATTACAATTCATATTAATTGTTCATTTAAAGAAATTGTTGCTCCCAATTTAGACCATTGCACTAATATACCTTTTTCATATGTATGGAACAAAAGCTTTGAAATGCTTTTTTTAAAAGCATTTGATAGATCAGAAGTTAAAGACAAAATGTTACGATTTGATGAATGTGCAAAAAGGGTATGTAGTTCTATGGGTTCAACAACAGATACTGATGAACTATTGGGAAACTTTAATAATATATTATATAGTGCCTGGAAGCGCTCACTAAAGATTAAATCAAGTAAGAAAACTAAACGTAATAAAACCCCTAATCATAAGAAATGGTATGACAAGGATCTTGCCCATATGCGCTCTGAACTAATACGGAAAAGCAAAATATATTCAAACTTTCCAAGTGACCCAATTATAAGAGGGTCCTTCTTCAGATTCCGTAAGTTATATAATCGATGTTGCAAACAAAAATATAGGTACTTTAGAACAACAATCATAAACAAGTTAGATTCCCTATATGAAAATGACCCAAATGCATACTGGAAACTTTTGAAAGATTTGAAAGCAGAACAGCAAACAAATGACCAATCCATTAAGATATCTAGTGAACCTACTCAGTATTGATAGCAAATTTAGTACTCAGAATAAATAGTTTGAAGACCTC